>NW_020886991.1:0-4999 GCF_003945725.1 Corapipo altera
TGGCAGCCACAGCAAGAGGCGACAGAGGGACCTCAGCGACAGAGACAACGCCGACAGCTACTTCTGCAGAGCCAGCCAGACTTCTGCGGGGATCCCCGGGAGCTGCACGGCGTGAGGGGCGGCCCGGGGAACAGCAGCTCGGCGGTGACTGACTTGCGGGGGAGTAGCCCTGGAGAATCCGGACATGACAGTACTTGAGAACCGAAAGCAGAATCTCTCTCTTTAGTCCTTCTACTCACTTGTAGATGACTTAAAATTGAAAGATTGTGTTTTACTAAAAGTTAGCATGCAAGAAATTTTAAGAGTTTCCCAGGGAATGAATCTTTATATAAAAGCTTTAGTGAATTACCTTGTTTTTAGTTACATTTTACCCCTGTAAAAACCTTTGCCCAAATCTCGTGTTCAGCCTTAGCAGGAGGAGACAAAAGGTTCACACAATAGAGATCATTTGTTGCTTAGCACCTGGGTGGGACTCAAACCACCTCCAGCAGTTTCTCAGATATAGGGAGAGAGTAGAAATTACCTTACAAAAACTGCAAATTTGCAAGTAGGATAAGTGGAAAGCTAGCAGGCTGGGGATTTCCTTAATTCTTAGGTGAAATATCTCTCTAGATCCCTGAATCTACTACTCCGGAGTTGGGAATTCTCTGTCACCAACAAGGTGTTTCCGCTTATTCTTTTTGTATGTGGTATTATATTGCTAGCAAGCAAAGATCAGAGTTGGACTCACAACTTGCATTTTTCTCCAGCATAGAAAGTTATAATATGATTGTATTTGTATTATGGATTTAGCCAAGATTTGGAGACAAACTTTCCTGAATTGTGTGCTGCCAAGTTGTTCTTGCAGCAGTGTTAAAGGTAAAAGCTACAACTAAGCCCTGTCTTCAAGGCTAACCCTGTTTGACTAGCCATATGATTAAAACTGAAGTTAAATAAGAGATTCTTACACAAATTTGGTGTTCTATTTCAACCTTGTTTCAGAGGCTTATAGAGGTTAAATCTCAGGTGGAGCCTTTCCCCCAGTGCTGTTCCTTTTTCGTGTGTCATGCTGTCCATGGGCTGTAGCTGTGTGGGCTGTGCAGAAAGCAGAGTCCTTTGATCTTTTCTATGTTTTCCAGGGTTTAAATCAAGGTTTGTCGATGTTGCTGCCCTGCTTGATCTGCCTGTTGCGGCGGGGCCCTGCAGACTGTCAGGACCATCCTGCGTTCTTTCTCAGAAGCATCAACAGCGCTACAGATAGTGTGTCTCCAGGCCTCCTGACTGGAGACCAGAGTACACCAGTTATGTTGATCAGTGTGGCCAAGGCTGCGATGTCGTTTCAGGGAGTCCTTGTGTCTTCTTTTCGGGGCTTCTTTCATGCAGCAGCTGGTGGCAATATTCATCGTGAAACATTTGGGGATTCTACATCAGACATTGATTATCTTGCGGTGCTCGTCTTTGTATGTGTTTCATCCCAGTAGTGTTACAGCGGGTAGCAAGGTTTATTTGGAATTGGCATATGACAGAAACCTTTTGGGTTACGAGTCTACCCAAAATTGTATGTGATTGTGACATACCAATTTTTGAGGTAAAATTCTATATCGTATCCAAACTAGAAAAACTTTAAAAGGGTGAATTACTTGTATACTTTGAAAACTACTACCAAATTGCCAGGCAATACTATGTCTTTGGTATAGAGGTCAGTGAGTTAAGAATCTGTACAACACTTTTGCAAGACAGAAACGGGGAAAGAACAGGTGGCAGCCCCCTCAGTTCATTTGCAAAAGTTGTTTCATATGTTAAGGTTTTTTTTGTACACAGGTGTTCGTAGCTGCCTGCATGATGAATGAAACCTTGGAAAGAAAACAAGGTTGATGCTGTTTTCTGCGGGTAACAATGGTAACATCAGGAGCTGTTGTGGCTAACAGTTTCCTCAATATTGTTAGAACATAGTTTTTGGAGCACAGTTCTTTTTAGTATTATAAGCACAGTTTTTCTTAGTCATATACACCTTTTAGTATATTTTTTAAGCACATGACGTTAAGGATTTAAGAGAGTGTATTGTACGAACTTTAAAGTAAGTATTACAAGAGCACAGTTTTTCAGAATTATGTGCACATTTTAGTGTTGTTAAGGCACAGTATTTTTAGTTTTGCTGGAGCACAATTTGCCAGTATGTTTAAGCATATAATTATAGAAGGTAAAGATCTTAGATTATTCACTGAGTATTGGTGGAGGAAAGTTTTCCTGTCTGATGGAGAAGCCTTCACACCAAAAGGTACTAGAGAATTAGTATGGTCTCGTACTTCATGAGACACAGTGAAATGAGATTCAAAAGTATGTTTGTGTGAAGCGTGTTTGAATGATGGTGGCCACCGTGTGAAAGTGAACGAATGAAAATGTATGCATGTATATGTGTGAATATTCACTTACACATACATAAACATTTTTGAATAAACAAATACACCGATACTTTTACATAAAATGGCAAAAAATCCTGAAACACACTCTCCGGGCTGCAATAGAATGGTATGCAAAGAGTGCAATAGAAACAGAAGATCCAGTGTTAATATATGATTATGTCATTGTGTTGTTTAAGGGCCAAGGTGTGAAAGAGAACAATAGAAGACTTATGGCCCAGAGTTTAATGGAGTTCCATTTCCAAGGATTTTCTGGCCGGAGTGGAAGTTTTAAGAATCAACCCTCACTTTTAGGCACACTTTCAGAATACACATCTTGGGGTCAATAAGTTAAGTTTAGTAATGATAGTAGTGTTATTGCATGTCTGCGTTGATTCAAATGTTATGGGTACAATAAGGAATGTTACAGAAATGCAATTTAAATTGTTCAAACTCCAACGGGAGTCGGAGGACAGAAACTGTGTGAACAATTTCTGTTGCATTTCTGAGACCTTCACCTTGGCATGGCTTGGTGCAGACAGTAAAAAGATACTGCGACACTAATATGGCTGTAGGCCTTGTGCCAAGGTGAAGGAGGAGTTGTTCTGTCAGGAAAACAAGTTTTATGGACACCTGCTGTTATCCAATTAGTACTGTACACCACAGTATGTTTTCCTTATGTATCCAATGTAACCTGGGGAAGAATCACGGCTCTGTGCCACAGGCAGCATATAACCTGCCTTTCCTCTAATAAAGGGGACATTTTTGCCAATCATATTGATTCGTGTGCAATCCTGTCCGAGCCTCTCCGCGGATACTCTACCAACGTTGTCCTGCTGCACGTGGGCTCTGCCTGCAGACACTGGCGGGGAGATAAAGAGAAAAAGCCTTCAGAATTGCTTTTTGCACTGGAGGTTGTTTCCTAGGACAAAGGGCACCGAAAGAGTCAGGACCACACGGAGCAGAATTTTAAGAGAATGTGCATAGTGCAGTAGTGGAAGTGTCCATTAGAATTTGCTGGAGAGAGGAGTGCGGGAAAGAGGTGGATTGGTGGAGTCAGTGAAGAACGGAAAGTTGAGGGACTAAGTAAAGCAAGAGAGAAAAGAAAGTAGGAAACGGGAAATGCGGGCTGCAGCAGTTCTCTGAAGGACAGAGAGTGACGCAAGGAAAGAGGAACGGCGGGTTCGAGGGACCTGCACGGCCACCCCTGCAGCGGCACGCACGGTCCCTGGCCGCCAGCCGTGCGCACCGAGCAGAACCGCGGCCAGCGCAACCAGTTCCGTTCCCCGTCAGGGCCGAATGCGCCGATCCACCGCCCGACCTCTCGCTGGCCCCGACAGTCCCGACTCTCTGCTCCCGCCGGGTCGCCTCCTCTCAGTCTCCTCTCCTTCCTCTGCCTTCCTCTCCCTCCCCTGCCCTCCTCAGACAGTTTCACCCCGACACTGTTCCCCTCAACCTACTGCAGATGTGTTACTTCCAACATATCTAGTTCATTTGCGGTAACCTGTTCCCTGGTCCTCTGAGCAAGAAGAGAAGGGTCACAGCCGTGTTCTCTCAAGGAGACTGCATCTTCATGAAGGCCAAAGCAACTTGGGGATGCCATTCCACGTCCGAGCTTTCTCTGGGGAAAAAGCACTGGGGTGGGAGAAGAAGGCAGAGGAGGGAGAGGAGGCGGAAAGAAGACGATCCGACCTAAGCATAGAGCCGGGGCTGTCGGGGACAGCGAGAGACCGGGCAGGGGATCGGTGCATTAGGTCCTGGCGGGGAACGGGATTGGTTGCGCTGGTCGCGGTTCTGCTGGGTGCGCACGGCTGGCGGTCGGGGACCGTGCGGGCCGCTGCAGGGGTGACCGTGCAGGTCCCTTGAGTCTACCGTTCTTCCTGGTAAATTCTTCACCGAACTCAGTCTCCGAACAGTGTAAAGACCCGTGAGTGTTCCGAGGGAATGCTTTAGGGAGCAGAGAGAGGAACGGACGGGAGGATAGTTCGGACACTGAACTCCGTGCAGAACCTGCCAGGAAGAACGGTAGTCTCGATGGACTTGCACGGGTACCCCTGCCGCGGCCCCCACGGTCCCCGGTCACCAGACGTGCGCACCCAGCAGAACCGCGGCCAGTGCAACCAACTCCGTTCTCCGCCAGGACCGAAAGCGTCGATCCGTCGCCCCGCCTCTCGCTGCCCCCGACAGCCCCGGCTCTCTGCTCCGGCCGGACCGTCTCCTTTCCGCCTCCTCTCCCTCCTCTACCTTCTTCTCCCTCCCCAGTGCTTTTTCCCCAGAGAAAGCTCGGACGTGGAATGGCATCCCCAAGTTGCTTTGGACTTCATGGAGATACAGTCTCCCTGAGTGAACACTGCTGTGACCCTCCTCCTTCTCCTCTTACTCAGAGGACCAGGGACCAGGTTTTCGCACATGAATTAGATATGTTGGAAGTAACACATCTGCAGTAGGTTGAGGGGAACAGTGTCGGGGCGAAACTGTCTGAGGAGGGCAGGGGAGGGAGAGGAAGGCAGAGGAGGGCGAGGAGGTGGAAAGGAGGTGGCCCGGTGGGAGCAGCGAGCCGGGACTGTCGGGGCAAGCGAGAGGCCGGGCGGCGGATCGGCACATTCGACGCAGGTGGGGAG
>NW_020886992.1:0-4650 GCF_003945725.1 Corapipo altera
AGTTTCTCGCCTCTGCGGAGAAACTTGCACCTGCGTGCCGCCGCAGAGCCGGGTTCGGATGTGCCCTGGCATTGCACACCCCCCCCGGCCCCTTCCCCCCCCCCCGCGGGGAGGGTCTGCGCTGCCTCGGGGACCCTGTCTGTGCTGCCACGTGGGAGAGAGAAATCCTTCGGGAAGCTGGGCTGGAAACAGCAACTCTGTGAATTGCTCAGCTTTCCCTAGGGAAGGGCAGGTTTTAGGGAAGAAAGGCCCGTACTCGCGAAAGGCGCCGCGCGTCTCGCCGAGGGGGGGGGGGCGCGCGGCTGCAGTGGCGCGCGCGGCTGCAGTGCCGCTCCCGGCCGTGTCCGCCAGGCGGCGACTGTGAGGCAGGGCCCGGCGCTCGGGGGCGGGCTGGGAAGCGACGCCCGTGGGAAAGCGGCGGTGTTTTGGCCCTGCCGAGCTTCTCCGACCTTAAATCCGGAGTCGGAGGCGCCCTAAGCATGCCTTGGGCTTGAGGGAGTGTGCCCCTGCTGAGTTCAGCAGGCGTTCGGTGAATTTGGGCTTCTGCGGGGGAATTCAAAGTTCCTCGCAGGAGATTTTCAGGCGTGCTCATAGATCTCCTCGCTGTTTGTTTGGGAGAACAGGGTTTTCTCGTCTGTAACAGAATAGTCGTGGCATTTGCTGTTGAATGCCGGTGGCAGTCTAGTCAGAAGAGGAGCCCGTGCTTCACTAATTTTCCCTTTTTGTCCTTCGGGGTGACTTCTTACCAGGGATGTTCTTCTTGACCCCCCGGGGCAAACGGAGGCGTTCGCCTGGTCAGCGTCAGGAGCCATCCTAACTGAGGCCCTGCTGGGTAAGTGCTTTTCGTGTGACTGGCCGGCGAAGCTGTCTGTGGGAATGACCTGGCTATTGCTCGGTGCAGTCCTAATTAAAGTGTCTTTTACTCCGTGTTCCCAGGCTCCCTCTTTCCCTTCGGTCGCCGTGGATGTGCCGGACGCCTCTGGCAGGACTGAGCCTGTGGCTTTTATGTCCAGCGTGCCTGCAGGTAAGAAAAGCTGGGAGTGCAGTCCCTCTGCTTTGATTGCTGTGCCTCTTTGGTAGGGATTTTGGAGGGGAATCCCAGAGCGATTTGGTTTGAAGGGGACCTTCAAAGGCCACCCCGTCTTCCGTGGGCAGGGACACCTTCCACTGTCCCCGGTTGCTCCGAGTCCCGTCCAGCCCGGCCTGGAACACTTCCAGGGATGGGGCAGCCTCGGCTTCCCTGTGCAGTGTGCTCTAATATCTCTCCACTGGCATCATGAAAAATTTTGTTAGTATGTCCCTTTCAGTTGAAAACCATTATCCTTTGTCCTATCAGTAGAAACCTTGGTAGAAAGTCTCTTCATTTTTCTCATAAATCTCTTTATTTACTGGAAAGCTGCAGTAAAACTTCCCTGAATCTTCTTGTGGGGTGGGGTAAGTCAGAGGGACACGTTTCTCTCCTCCTGGCTGTTGGCATTTGCTCCCTGGGCACTGGCTCTTTTTCCCACTCCACTCTGGTCCTTGCCGTGTCTGCTGGGAAGAGTGGAGAGGAAGGGGCAAAGGTGAGCCTGGGGTCCCTGAGTTGTGGGGTTGGGCTGTGCTGAGAGGGGCAGGTGGGTCCCCGTTGGTGAGCCCGAGCCTTGGCTTGGGGGTTCAGGAGCCCAGGGGACCAAGCTGGGAGGTGTTTGCAGCTCTGCCAGGGCTGGAGCTGACACGGCGCTGGGGGAGAGCCTGGAGCTGGGCTGGGCCGTGGGACAGGTGCAGTGGAGCTGGGGGAGGGTTTGGGACTCCCTGGGGAGAAAGGAGGGATGGATGGGCTGGATGGAGCCACAGGCATGTGCTCCTGGGAACACACTTGTCCAGGACGCTGGGATCCGGGTCAAACTCCAGTTCCCCTCATGTCCAGGGATGCAGGGTCTGAGGGACTGGATTTCCCTGGGGGTTTGCAGGAGACCAGGAGTGAAAGGAAATGTGGTGCTAGAGCAGGCTGTGTTTGCCTCTGAGGACAGAGAGCCTGTGGGCTGAGGTGAGATTGCTGTGAGTGTTGCAATGAGCATTCCAGGAAACGGGGAGCTTGGAATTCCAGGTGTTGATGGAACCATCGCCTTAGGTGTGTTTGGTTTGTGTCTGTGGGAGCTGGGATTCGGGCTGGAGAGCTGTTGCTGGGAACAAAGGGTGGAGAAAACCTGTTCCACGCATGTGTAAGGAAGGATGGAGTAGCAGTGAAGGGGAGTATTTCTATACAGTATCAATATTCTCCATGTGAGATGGAGCAGCGATGGGGGTGGTTGGGTTTGGCCTGGGCCGGTCAGGATCTGCCATAAACAACCCACCAGACCCTGAACCCTCACTGGACATGTCCAGCCCCTCAACAGATACCCAAGTCGTTCATTAACTGTTACAGAGGACAAATGATTGGTAATTGCTTCTGATCTGTGGAGAATTCCCTTTGGAATGATCAAGCAGAAAGCGTATCAAGGCAGGCAGAGCATTTCTTTTGGCTCTTTTTTTTTTCCTGCTTTGTCATTTTCTCTCTGGCTTCAGTGCATTTTGTGTGCTCCTGTTCAGGGAGCAGCGTATTTTTACCTTGAAATTCAGGGTGGGTTTGTTTGTTTAGGGTTTTTTTTCTTTCCCAGTTGAATCAGGCCTTCCGTGCATAGTCTGGTGTTGTCCTACATGACTGCTTTGGTGCTGGGTTAGAGAGAGAAGGGGAATGACTTTTCATTCTCTTCCAAGCAGAAGTGGGAGGTTGTCTTGCCCCTCCCCAAACCACTGCAGGCACATGGGAGTAGCTCAGTGCTGGCCCAGTTCTCTGAGAAACACCCATGGGGGAGAGGTTTAAGTCTTAATGACAACGCTCTGGTCTCTCGATGGCAAAGACTGGGTGCTACAGTCCCAGCCTGATGAGGGAGAACAGGAACTTCTGTTCTTTGTGGCAAACCTGCTGTTACTCCTTGTGCAGTCTTTTCTTTCCGTTGTATGTGTTACTGTCCAGAATCTCTCCGAGGCAAGCTGTTAGAAATTTAGAGGTAGGACTGGAATTTGGGTCTGTTCCCTACAAACTCCTGCAAAGCCTGAAGGACCGGGCTGATGACTGCTCTTAACAAAGGTGGTTTATTAATATTCCATCAGATTTCTCTGAGCTCTGGGCAGGACAGGCAAGGGTTGGGGTCGGGAATTATGCAAGCAAGACCTGTTATTTCTCCTGTGTGTGTGTCAGTTTGGCAGGGCTGGGACAAGGAGGACTCGTGCGGGCGCCTCCAGAGACAGCGGGAACGGGAGCGTGCTGCAGAGAAGGAAAGTTCCAGGTGGTGGGTGCTGAGAAATTTGTCCTTGCCTTGCCCTGTGCTCTGCACTTAGCAATGGGTCAAGTGCAGAAGTTTCCTGGGGAGCCTGGAAAATGATGCCGGGTCTGCTAAGAAAAGTGGGGCCAAAAGAGCAGGACCCTGGGTCTGCGAGCGTGGGAGGAACAAGGGAGGGGTCATCCTCTGCCTCCGGGAGGGAGGGCAGCAGGAAAGGCCCCGGACTAAAGCACGGAAGTGCCGTTCCCCAGGGAGCCCCTGCCCAGCACTGAGCTTGCTCCTGCCCTTGCTGTCCCTTTCCCAGGGGAGCCGAAGCGTCGGGGGCGGGTGCCAGGGGGGGATGGAGCTGCCGAGGACAAACCGGGAGGGTGTTTGCGAGGGAAGGGGGGAGAAGGAGCTCCTGACGGGCTTTTTTTACTTCTTCGTCCCACAGAATTGCCACGAGAGGAAATACTTCCGAGGGACTTCCCTCCGGATAAGCCCTGAATATGCCGGGAGGTTTCAGCCGGGAGAAAGGAGCTGTGGAAGAAAAGCAGCCTCAGAATAGCCAGCGGGGATCATCAGGTTTGCCAGCCGAGAAAAACAAGGAGGGAGAGGAGGGAATGGGGTTCCAATTCCTAAGGATTTGGTGGGTGTAGGATTGCTTTCTGTGTGTTTTGCCAGTCCCTTTTGATTCCTGGGATGATTTTAAAATGATGGCTTTAGCAGTCAACTAAATTGGAGATGTTGTTTTTGAGAGGAAATGAGGCCAAATAAAGGCAGAGTTTTGGGGTGATTTGGGTCAGTTTCTGTTCATTTTCTGGGGAGGTTTGGGAAAGATTGAGGTAATTTTTTGGGGTGATTTGGGTCAGTTTTTGGGGTCAGTTTTTTGGGTGATTTGGGTCAGTTTCTGTTCATTTTCTGGGGAGGTTTGGGTCAATTTCAGGTCCTTTTTTGGGGGAGATTTGGGACAGTGTTGGACCATGTTTTGGGGAGATTTTGGTCAGTTTTGGGGCCATATTTTGGTGTGATTTGCCAGAATTTTGGGTCACTTTTTGGGGTGATTTAGGTGAGTATAGGATCGTTTTTTGGGGTGTTTTTCCTGAGTTTTGGGTCCTGTCTTGGGGAGATGTGGGTCAGTTTCTGGTCCTTTTTTGGGGTGATTTGGGTCAGTTTCTGGGAGTTTTTTGGGGAGATTTGGGACAGTTTTGGACCATGTTTTGGGGAGATTTGAATCAGTGTCTGGTCGCCTTTTAGGGTGATTTGGGTCAGTTTCTGTTCATTTTTTGGGGAGATTTGGGAAAGATTGGGGTCCTTTTTTGGGGGTGATTTGGGTCAGTTTCTGTTCATTTTCTGGGGAGGTTTGGGT
>NW_020886992.1:4660-4999 GCF_003945725.1 Corapipo altera
GGGTGATTTGGGTCAGTTTCTGTTCATTTTCTGGGGAGGTTTGGGTCAATTTCTGGTCATTTTTTGGGGGAGATTTGGGACAGTTTTGGACCATGTTTTGGGGAGATTTGGGAAAGATTGGGGTCATTTTTTGGGGTGATTTGGGTCAGTTTTGGGTCAGCTTTTGGGGTCAGTTTTGGGTCGATTTTTGGGGAGCACTGGGTGTTATCGGGGGTTGTTGGGGAGCGCTGGGGGTTGTTGGGGAGCACTGGAGAGCACTGGGTGTTACTGGGGAGCACTGGGAGAGAAAATAAAAAATAAAGAGAATAAAAAATAAACGAAATAAAAAAGGAAATATAA
>NW_020886993.1:0-4998 GCF_003945725.1 Corapipo altera
CACCTCAAAGCCAAAGCTTCCAGACTTTTTGTCCTGGTGGAAAGGGTTGCTGTTCAATTTTTTAGACCCTGCACTGCAATGGTCAGTCCAAATCCCTTGAAAATTGAATCCAAATGAAGATTCCTGCCAGACAAAAGGTGCCACCACAGAAAGGTCTTGCTGCCCAAGAAGTACCCAGGCTGCCTCAACAACTGCACCTCAAAGCCAAAGGATCCAGACTTTTTTTCTTTGTGAAAAGAGCTGCTGTTCCCTTTTTTCAGCCCTGCTCTGCAATGGCCTGTCCCACCTCCTGGAAACTTGAATGTAAATGAAGATTCCCGCCAGACAAAAGGTGCCACCACAGAAAACACTTCCTTCCTAAGAAGTGCCCAGGCTGCACCAACTGCACCTCAAAGCCAAAGCTTCCAGACTTTTTTTCCTGGTGGAAAAAGCTCCTGTTCCCTTTTTTCCATCCTGCTCTGTAATGGCCCGTCCCACCTCCTGGAAAATTGAATCCAAATGAAGATTCCTGCCAGAGAAAAAGTGCCACCACAAAAGCCTCTTACTGCCCAAGAAGTGCCCAGGCTGCCCCAAAAACTGCACCTCAAAGCCAAAGCTTCCAGACTTTTTTTCCTGGTGGAAAGAGCTGCTGTTCAATTTTTTAAACCCTGCACTGCAATGGCCAGTCCAAACCCCTTGAAAATTTACTCGAAATGAAGATTCTTGCCAGAGAAAAGGTGCCACCACAGAAAGCTCTTTACTACCCAAGAAGTGCCCAGGCTTCCCCACCAACTACACCTCAAAGCCAAAGCTTCCAGACTTTTTTTCCTGGTGGAAAGAGCTGCTGTCTCATTTTTTCAGCCTTTATCTGCAATGACCTGTACCACCTCCTGAAATTGAATCCAAATGACGATTCCTGCCAGACAAAAGGTGTCACCACAAAAACCTCTTACTGCCCAAGAAGTGCACAGACTGCCCCAACAACTGCACCTCAAAGTCAAAGCTTCCAGACTTTTTTTCCTGGTGGACAGGGCTGCTGTTCCCTTTTTTCAACCCTGCTCTACAATGGCCAGTCCCACCTCCGGAAAAATTGAATCCAAATGACGATTCCCGCCAGACAAAAGGTGCCACCACAGAATGGTCTTGCTGCCAAAGAAGTGCCCAGGCTGCCCCAACAACTGCACCTCAAAGCCAAAGCTTCCAGACATTTTTTCCTGGTGGAAAGAGCTGCTGTTCAGTTTAATAAAGCCTGCACTGCAATGGCCAGTCCAAACCCCTTCAAAATTTACTCCAAATGAAGATTCCTGCCAGAGAAAAGACGCCACCACAGAAAGCTCCTCCTGCCCGAGAAGTGCCCAGACGGAAGAAACTACACCTGAAACCAAAACTTCCAGACTTTTTTTCCTGTTGGAAAGGGTTGCTGTTCTCTTTTTTTCAACCTTGAGCTGCAATGGCCAGTCCAAACCCCCTGAAAAATTGAATCCTAATGAAGACTCGTACCAGACAAAAAGTGCCACCATAGAAAGCTCTTGTTGCCCAAGAAGTGCCCAGGCTGCCCCAACAACTGCACCTCAAAGCCAAAGTTTCCAGACTTTTTTTCCTGGTGGAAAGAGCTGCTGTTCCCTTTTTTCTGTCCTGCTCTTCAATGGCCAGTCCCACCTCCTGAAAAATTGAATCCAAATGAAGATTCTTACCAGACAAAAGGTACCACATCAGAAAACTCTTACTGTCCAAGAAGTGCCCAGGCTGCCCCAACAACTGCACCTTTAACCAAAGCTTCCAGAGTTTTTTTCCTGGTGGAAAGGGCTGCTGTTCCTTTTTTTCAGCCCTGCTCTTCAATGACCTTACCCACCTCCTGGAAAATTCAGTGTAAATGAAGATTCCTGCCAGACAAAAGGTGCCACCACAAAAACCTCTTTCTGCCCAAGAAGTGTCCAGTGCCTAGAAACTGCACCTCAAAACCAAAGCTTCCAGACTTTTTTTCCTGGTGAAAAGAGCTGCTGTTCAATTTCTTAAACCCTGCACTGCAATGGCCAGTCCAAACCACTTGAAACTTTACTCCAAATGAAGGTTCCTACCGGGGAAAAGGTGCCACCACAGAAAACTCTTGCTGCCCAAGAAGTGTCCAGGGTGCCCCAACAACTGCACCTGAAACCAAAGCTTCCAGACTTTTTTTCCTGGTGGAAAGAGCTCATGTTCCCTTTTTTCAGCCCTGCTCTGCAATGACCTGACTCACCTCCTTTAAAATTGAATGTAAATGAAGATTCCTGCCAGACAAACAGTGTCATTACAGAAAGCTCTTGCTGCCCAAGAAGTGCCCAGGCTGCCCCAAAAACTGCACCTCAAAACCAAAGATTCCAGACTTTTTTTCCTAGTGGAAAGGGCTGCTGTTCCCTTTTTTCAGCCCTGCTCTGCAATGGCCTGTCCTACCTCCTGGAAAATTTAATGTAAATGAAGATTTTTTCCAGACAAAATGTACCTCCACAGAAAGCTCTTTGCTGCCCAAGAAGTGTCCAGGTTGCCCCAATAACTGCCCTTGAAACCAAAGCTTCCAGGTTTTTTTCCTTAGGGAAAGAGTTGCTGTTCAGTTTAATAAACCCTGTACTGCAATGGGCAGTCCAAACCCCTTGAAAATTTACTCCAAATGAAAATTCCTGCCAGACAAATGTGCCACAAGAGAAACCTCTTCCTGCTCAAGAAGTACCCAGGCTGAAGGAACTACACCTGAAGTCAAAGCTAACAGACTTTTTTTCCTGGTGGAAAGAGCTACTGTTCCCTTTTTTCACCCCTGCTCTGCAATGACCTGACCCACCTCTTTTAAAATTGAATGTAAATGAAGATTCCTGCCAGACAAAAGGTGCCACCACAAAAACCTCTTGCTGCCCAAGAAGTGTCCAGGCTGCCCCAATAACTGCACTTGAAACCAAAGCTTCCAGACTTTTTTTCCTAGTGGAAACAGCTGCTGTTCCCTTTTTTCAACCCTCCGCTGCAATGGCCAGTCCCACCTCTTGAAAAATTGAATCCAAATGAAGATTCCTACCAGACAAAAGGTACCACCACAGAAAACTCTTCCTGCCCAAGAAGTGCCCAGGCTGCCCCAACAACTGTACCTGAAACCAAAGCTTCCAGACTTTTTTTCCTGTTGGAAAGAGTCACTGTTCCTTTTTTTCAGACCTGCTCTGCAATTGCTTGACCCACCTCCTGAAAAATTGAATGTAAATGAAGATTCCTGCCAGAGAAAAGGTGTCATTACAGAAAGCTCTTGCTGCCCAAGAAGTGCCCAGGCTGCCCCAACAACTGCACCTCAAAGTTAAAGCTTCCAGACTTTTTTTCCTGGTGGAAAGGGCTGCTGTTCCCTTTTTTCAACCCTGCGCTGCAATGGCCTGTCCCACCTCCTGGAAAATTGAATGTAAATGAAGATTGCTGCCAGAGAAAAGGTGCCACCACAGAAAGGTCTTTGCTGCCCAAGAAGTGCCCAGACTGAAGCAACTACCCCTGAAGCCAAAGCTTGCAGATATTTTTTCCTGGTGGAAAGGGCTGGTGTTCCCTTTTTTCAGCCCTGCTCTGCAATGGTCGGTCCTACCTCCTGCAAAAATTGAATGTAAATGAAGATTCCTGCCAGACAGAAGTGCCACCACAAATACCTCTTACTGACCAAGAAGTGCCCAGACTGAAGCAACTACACCTGAAACCAAAGCTTCCAGACTCTTTTTCCTGGTGGAAAGAGCTGCTGTTCCCTTTTTTCAGCCCTTCTCTGCAATGGCTGCTCGCACCTCCTGGAAAATTGAATCCAAATGAAGATTCCTGCCAGACAAAAGTTGCCACCACAGAAAGTTCTTCCTGCCCAAGAAATTCCCAGGCTGCCCCAACAACTGCACCTCATTTCCAAAGCTTCCAGACTTTTTTTCCTGGTGGAAAGATCTACTGGGTTTTTTTTCATCCCTCCTCCGAAATGGCCTGTCCCACGTGCTGAAAAATTCAACCAAATGAAGATTCTTACCAGACAAAAGGTTCCACCACAAAAACCTGTCACTGCCCAAGAAGTGCCCAGGCTGCCCCAAAAACTTAACCTCAAAGCCAAAGCTTCCAGACTTTTTTTCCTGGTGGAAAGAGCTGCTGTTCCCTTTTTTCAGCCCTGCTCTCCAATGGCCAGTCAAAACCCCTTGAAAGTTGAATCCAAATGAAGATTCCTGCCTGACAGAAGGTGCCACCACAGAAAGTTCTTGCTGCCCAAGAAGTACCCAGGCTGCCCCAACTACTCCACCTCATTGCCAAAGCTTCCAGACTTTTTTTCCTGGTGGAAAGAGCTGATCTTCCTTTTTTTCAGCCCTGCTCTGCATTCCCTTCTCCCACCTCCTGAAAAATTTTCTCAAAATGAAGATTCCTGCCAGACAAAGGGTGCCACCACAGAAAACTCTTCCTGCCCAAGAAGTGCCCAGGCTGCTCCACGAACTACACCTCAAATTCAAAGTATCTAGACTTTTTTTCCTGGTGGAAAGAGCTGCTTTTCCCTTTTTTCCTGCCCTGCTCTGCAATGATCTGTCCCACCTCCTGAAAAATTTACTCCAAATGAATATTCCTGCCTGACAGAGGGTGCCACCACAGAAAGGTCTATCTGCCCAAGAAGTGCCCAGGTTGCCTCAACAACTGCACCTCATTGCCAAAGCTTCCACACTTTTTTTCCTGGTGGAAAGAGCTGCTGTTCTTTTTTTTCAGCTCTGCGCTGCAATGGCCAGTCCCACCTGTTGGAAAGTTTACTCCAAATGAAGATTCCTTTTTGACAAAAGGAACCACCACAGAAAGTTCTTTATGCACAAGTAGTTCCCAGGTTGCATCAACTACACCTGAAACCAAAGCTTCCAGACCTATTTTCCTGGTGGAATGGTCTGCTCTTCTCTTTTTTCAGCCCTGCGCTGCAATAGCCAGTCCCACATCCTGAACAATTCAATCCAAATGAAGATTCCTCTCAGACAAAAGGTGCCACCACAGAAGGGTTTTTCTGCCCAAGAAGTGCCCAGG
>NW_020886994.1:0-2224 GCF_003945725.1 Corapipo altera
CCTCAGAAGATCCCACAGCATCCTGGAGATGCTGGAAGGCAGCCCAGCTCTGCTTCACAAGTTCCCAGGGCCTGTCCCTGCCTGTGCTCCAAGGGCTTCCAGCCCCCAGGACTGTGCTCAGAGAGCACTCAGGCCTTACAGTGAGAAAGGGGCTCAGGAGGACAGTGTGGAAGTGGTAAGAGAGCAGCTCTGCAAAGACCAAGCACTGCTGCTGCCTGGCAGTGCTGCTGGGTTGGGATTATAGAGATGATAACATCCAAAATGGCAACATACCTGTTTAGCTTTGAAACAAAATTGTTCTAAAATAAACCCTACATATATATATATATTTTCAAACACCAATTATTCAGTGTTGTTTCACTCTAATCCACCCCAAGGGATTTATTAATAAGAACCTGGGTTACCCCCTCCTTTCTGGGGCGGGTGGTAACAGACCCCTTGTAGCAGGATGTTCTACCTGGAAAAGAATCTGATGGGAGAATGCAAGCACTGCAAGCTCTCTGTAGGGAGTTACTGCTGGTGCCAAGGGGTTGGTTTAGTGTTGAATTGTGCCAAACCCAGCCTGGTTCCCCAACCTTCCAACACACATGCTGCTTTTGGAAGCAGAGTTTGACAGATCAGCTGCTCACTGGCCTGGGAAGATGTGACTGGAGATCCATCAGTGACAAAGCATAAAAGCCCAGGGCCAACTTTCCTAGAGCAGATTCTTCCACAGACTTTCTGAAGTGTGTGGAGCTTCTGCTGTGAAGCAGGGACAGCTCTTGATGGTCCCTGCCCAGGGGGTGAAAGAAAGAGAGATCTGCCGTGATTTATTTCTATCAGACCCCGCCGGGCCCTCCCCGCTTCCTGCCGGGATCGGACACCGCCGGCGGCCCCAGCCCTGCTGGGCTCCATCAGCCTGAGGAATTGCTGCCAAGGAGGGGCCGGGGGCTTCCTCTTGGGCTTCGTCTCCCTGGTGCTGGGGCTCAGTTTCTACCTGTGCCAGAAGGTGAGGGGGGTCCCAGGGGGTCGTGTGTCCCCCCAGAGCGTCTGTGCCCCCCTGGGGACCCCCCACCCCGGTGTCACCCCCTTTTCTCTCCCCACAGAGCTCCTGAGCCGGCAGTGGCTGCAGCCCCTCCCCAGGGCCTTGGGCCCAGCCTGGATCCCCTCCCCATCCCTGCATGTATTTTGGGGAGGTTGTGTGTCCCCCCCTCCCCTGCTGTCACTCTGCCTCTGCCCAGCTGCTCCCAGTGATCCCAGGAAAGCTTCCCAGTTCTCCCAAGTCCCGGTTATTGGAGGGCAGTGGGGGAGGGGGGGGATCCCAAAGGTGGCATGCGAGCTGGGGAGGGGCAGAACTGGCCCTGGGATGGATCGTGAATGGGGACCTCCCTGTGTCCCTTGTTGCCGTGGGATGTAGGTGCTGAAAAAATCTCTCGGAGAAGTTAATTAGGGGTGAGATAAGAAAGGGTTTATTTGCCAAGGCAGAAAATGTTACAAGACGCGCGGCCCCCTGTGCCCCAGATGTTACATTTTATAATACCATCTATCCAATCCCAAATGTGTCCACCCTGTGGCCTTTACTCTGGACCACCCCAGGTCCACCCCGTGAAAAGGGGTCTGGGGTTTGGACTCTCTGTTCATCCCATTTTCATCTTCTTCAGAGCACAAAGGGTACAGAGTTACCTAATTCTTGACCGTATTCTGTGGTTTAGGCCAAGATACACTGTTCTGTCAACAATCTAGGCCTTGCCTTGACAAAAGACTAAACATTTCTACTGGATTAGGGGGTAGGAATGATATAGGGAGCATAGAATGGGGTAAGAGGGTTAAGGAATGTGTAAACAAGGGTGCTACAGGGAAAGGGAAGTAAGGGAGGGAATGAGGGTTGCTGCTTTTAGAGTCTACTTCCACTAAACTACTGAACGTCACTGGACTCCAGGGGTTGCCTCACCATCAGGGGCTTCATTCAGGGTGGAAGCAGTGGCCAAAGCTCTTCCTGCAGTCAGGGCTTCCCCTACCAGTGGGTCCGTTGGTGTTTGGTCAAGGCAGAGCTGTCGGTGAAGCTCTTCCCACACTCCCCACACTTGTAGGGCCTCTCCCCGGTGTGGATGCGCTGGTGGGTTTTGAGGGCGGAGTTCTGGTTGAAGCCCTTCCCACAGTCACTGCAGCGAAAGGGCCTCTCATCCGTGTGTGTCCGTTGGTGCTGGATGACATGTGAGCTGCGTTTAAACCTCTTCCCACACTC
>NW_020886994.1:2324-4998 GCF_003945725.1 Corapipo altera
TGTGTTGGCTTGTGCTTCAGGAGATCTGAGCTGGTCTGAAACCCCTTCCCACATTCCAAGCACTTGAAGGGCCGTTCCCCGGTATGGATGAGCTGGTGGGAGCGGAGGCTGGAGCTGATCCTGAAGCTTTTCCCACACTCCACACACTTGTAGGGCTGTTCCCCGGTGTGAATGCGACGGTGCACGTGGAGGCCGGAGCTGTCACTGAAGCTCTTCCCACATTCCCCACAGGTGTAGGGTCGTTCCCCAGTGTGGATACGCTGGTGTCGGATCAGGTTGGAGCTCTCCCTGAAGCTCTTCCCACATTCCCCACACTTGTAGGGCCATTCCCCAGTGTGGATGTGCCAGTGGGTGAGGAGGGTGGTGCTTGTCCTGAAGCTCTTCCCACATTCCAAGCATTTGAAGGGCTTTTCCCTGCTGGGAGGCTGATCAGGGACCACCAGCTCAGAGCTCCCCCTCAAGCTCCGGCCACCTTCCCGGCACAGGCTGGCTCTTTCCTCCTCAGAGCACCCTGGGCTGGCTTTGGAGCCCCTCCTGCGGGGGGATCTCCGGCCCTTTTCCTCCCCGCTGCCTTCCTGCGCCGGGGAGCCCTTCAAAACGGCCTCTCCCACCAGGGTCTCACGGGGGGATTTGTCCTCCGGGCTCTCCGTCCTCAGCTCGGGGCCTGGGGCAGGAAGCAAGAAGGACAGGGAGGGGATTTGCCTCCGGCCCACAGGGAAGGCCAAGGACATCCCCCCAGCTCCGGCCCCGGCAGGACGGCGGCGGCAGCGGGGTTGTCCTGCAGCCGGGGCCATGCTCGGCTGACAGAGCCAGCACAACACCCGCCCAAAGGGCCACTGACTTCCTCCTCACCTGCCTGGGGGGCCCAAGGCATCTTCCTCTTCCTCGCAGCCTCCTCCTCCATCCGTCCAAGCTTTGGGAAGGACAAATCCTGATGGGGGGAAAACAAGGGCTGAGTGTGTTGGCTTGGGGGTTCCTCCTGCCCAAGTCCATCCCTAGAACTCACTGGGTATCCTGTGTCCATAAAAACCTCCAAAACAGCAACATTCAGCCCAGAAAAACCAAAACCACCGAGATTCAGGCAAAAGCCTATAAGAAATACTGAGAAGACTCCTGCCCCCCCCAAACTGAAAAAAGTTGAGATTCAGCTAAAAAATACTCTAAAATATGAAGATTAGCCAAAAAAAATTCTGCTAAGAGTTCCCCTTCTCTGGTTTCCCCACTGTAGGGTTCAGAGAGTCTCCTGTCTGGGATGCTGGGGGTCCAACTTAGGGATGCTGGGAGTGTTGGGGGTCCCAAGGGTCCCTTCTCCTCTGATTCTCGCCTTTGGGGTGCCGCATTCCCAGAAATTCCCCCTCTCCAGGTTTTCCACTTTGTTGTCCTGGGGATCCCAGGGGTCCCCACTGTCCACGTTTCCCCTTCTCCGTGCCCCCACTCTCCAGGCTCTCGGGGCTCTCGCAGCTCCCCCCTCTCTCCAGGAATCAAGGCATGGGGACACCAAGGCACCCCCACGGCAACCCCGCTCCCGCTCTCCCCCCTCCTCTTAGCCCCCCCTCTCCCGCCCCTTTCCCATTAGCCCCTAAAACCCCGGCTCCCCCCAGCTCCCTTTGGGGGTCTCACCCGCTATTTTCACTTCTCTCTGTACAAAATTCCTTCCCATTATCCAACCTAAACCTCCCCTGGCACAGCTCAAGACCCAGCCCTCTTGTCCTACTGCTGCTTCCTGGCAGAACAGCCCAACCCCCACCTGGCTCCAACCTCCTGGCAGGGACTTGCAGAGAGTCAGGAGGTCTCCCCTGAGCCTCCTCTTCTCCAGCCTCAACACCCCCAGCTCCCTCAGCCTCTCCTCACCCCACTTGTGCTCCACTCCCTTCCCCAGCCTCGCTGCTCTTCTCTGCACCTGCTCCAGCCCCTCCAGGGCCTTCCTCAACTCAGGGGCCCAGAGCTGGACACAGCACTCCAGGGGTGGCCTCACCAGCGCTCACTCCAGACCAACAATCACTTCCCTGCTCCTGCTGACACACTCTTCCTCAGCCAGGCCACCAGCCATTGGCCCTCTTGGCCACCTGGCCACACTCTGCCTCCTCTTCAGCTTCCTGTCCATCCACACTCCCAGCTCCCTTTCTGCCTGCCTGCTCTCCAGACACTCTGGCCCCAGCCCGGGGGGCTGATGGGGCTTCTTGTGGCCAAAGGGCAGGACCCGGCCCTTGGCCTGCTGGAACCTCATCCCCCTGGAATCAGCCCATGGATCCAGCTTGGCCAGGTCCCTCTGCAGAGCCCTCCTGCCTTCAGCACATCAACACACCCCCAGCTTGGTGTCACCTGCACATTTGCTGATGAAATGCCTGGTTCTGCAGCAGCTGCAGATGCTCAAGGGGCAGCAGGACCAACTCAGGGGCCTGGGGGGGCACTGGGGAGCTTTGGGGTGTGGGAGGGTCCTGGGGGAGCTGGGGAGGGGCTTTGGGGATTGGGGGTACAGACCAGGACAGACCAGTACCTCCTCACTGCTCCCCAGATCTCTCCTGGAGCTGGGCCACATTGTCGTGGGACACCTGAGCCACCCCCAGTGCCCTCCCAGTACAGCCCAGTGCTCCCAGTACAGCCCACTGTGCTCCTGTCCCAGGGTGCCGGGTGATCCCTCTTTAGGGGGGTTGGAAGGGATTTGACGGGGGGG
>NW_020886995.1:0-4371 GCF_003945725.1 Corapipo altera
GAACACCTGGATCCACAGACACCCAGGAATCCACGTGGACCCAGGAATCCATAGACACCCAGGAATCCACGTGGACCCAGGAACACCTGGATCCACGAGGACTCACGAGGGCCTGGGTTTCTCTGGTCCCAGGTGGCCCCAGGAACACGTGGATCCACAGGGAC
The DNA here is from genome assembly GCF_003945725.1 of Corapipo altera. NCBI lineage: Eukaryota > Metazoa > Chordata > Aves > Passeriformes > Pipridae > Corapipo > Corapipo altera. The sequence continues at coordinate 165 of NW_020886995.1, forward strand.
CCGAATCCCCATGGATTGACACAGACCTGTCTGGACACAGGTCACACAGACCCCCCTGAATCCAGACACATGTGTGGACCCCCAGGGACCCCGGAGCACCCCCAGAGTCCTGGGATGGATCCAGAGGGACCCAGGCCCCCATCCCAGTCCCTCCCAGTGCCCCTCAGTGCCCCCAGTTCACTTACTGACAGAGGGCCCCCTGAGCACGGCGCACTGGGGGCAGTGGTACAGGTCAATCTCGGCCGCCGCCTCCTCCTCCACCCCCACACAGCTGTGGGGACACCCAGTCACTCCCAGTGCCTCCCAGTAACCCCCAGGCACACCCCCAGTGTCTCCCAGCAACCCCCAGGCACCCACCCATTAACCCCCAGTGCCTCCCAGTAACCTCTAAGCACCCACCCAGTAACCCCCAGTGCCTCCCAGTAACCCTCAGTTGCCCCCAGTTCCCCCCAGACTTCTCCCAATCCTCCCCACTGCCCCCCGAGTACCTCCCAGTTCCTCCCAACCCCCTCCCAGTGCCCCCCAATCCCCTCCCAGTCCCTCCCAGTCGCACCTGCCATGGAACCAGTCCTGGCAGCCATCGCACTCGATCATGAACCGGGTCACGTCGTAGGGGAGGCGGCACAGGCAGTAAACGGGCACCGAGGCCATGGTGGGACCCCCGGGGACCCCCCGGGCCCCTTCTGGACCCCCCAAGCCCCTACGGACCCCTCCGGGCCTCCCTGGGCCAGGACATCACAGGGACCCCCCAAAACCACCCCCTGAAACCCCCCCCCCAAAATCCACCCCACTAAATCAGGCCCCCTAAAAACAGACCCTAAACTAATACTGAAAAACGCCCCACAAAAACAGGCCCTAAAAACGATCCCCCCCAAAACAGCCCCTCAAAAACATCCCCCCGAAAAAACAGCCCCCCTAAAAAGAGCCCCCAAAACAGCTCCTATGATAAAGCCCCTAAAACGATCCCTAAATGCACCCCCTTAAAAATACCTACTTAAAAACACCCCGAACACCTCCCTTTAACAGGCCCCTAAAACAGCCCCTCAAAAACAAACAGCCACCCAAAAACACTTCTCCTAAAACAGCCCCTCAGCTGGAGCCCCTATTGGGACCTCCTAAAGCCCCCCCAACGTGGCCCGCAGGGGCGGTTGGGGACCCTGGGGGGACTTGGGGGGCACAACAACCCCCCAAAAATATCTATAAGGACCCCCAAAAGGGTCAATGGAGATTTGGGATTTCCTAAAGGGTTTATAGGGCCCAGAGCTCCCCCCCAGAAGGGGTCAATGGAGGTTTGGGGGGGTCTCGGGACCCCCAAAAGCGCTGCAGGGCCCTGGGGTCCCTCACGGGGTCCGTGGAGCCCGGGCCGCCCCTCCCCACGTGCCGCGGGGTCACCGGGACCCCCGAAAAGCTTCTGCGACCCCCTGAAAGGCCCGAGGGAGCCCAAAAAGCCTGTGGGACCCCCTAAAGGCTTTGGAGACCTCCCCAAAGGCCCGCGAACCCCCCCAACATCCCACAAGACCCCCCAAAGGCCACAGGACCCCCCCAAAGCCTTTCGGCCCCCTCCAAAGGCCCACAAGACCCCCCAAACGCTTCCAGGACCCCCCCAAACACCTCACACACACTCCCAAAGCCTGTGAGATCCCTCAGCGGCCCGTGGGACCCCCCGAATCCCCCCAAACTCCCTCGCGGCCTGCGGGACTCCGCGAGGCCCGCGCCCCCCCCACCGCCAGCTCCCGCCTAGGCCTCAGCGCGGCGCGGCCTGAGTGCCTCCCGCGGCCGCTCCTCCGGCTCCGCGCGGTGTCCGCCGCCCCTGGGGGCCCGGGCCCAGCTCCGGCTCCGCCGCCGCGGCCTCTGCGCGCTTGGGGCGCCCGGGAAAAGTTTTATTCAAACGCGGAAACGGGGAGGGCGAGGGCGGGGCCCCGGCGCCATCTTGGGGAGGCCGCGCCGCCATCTTGGGGAGGGCGCGGCAGCCATTTTGGGAGCGTCATCGCCGCCATCTTGAGTGTGGCAAGCACGGTCGCCATCTTGGGTGTGGCGCCGAGCCGCCATCTTGGGTGTGGCGCGCGGGTTTTATTTCTCGATTTTTAAGGGGTTTTTTTTCCACACTTTATAACAATTTATAACAACTTCCCCCTCCCCAGTCAAACGCCCTCCCCACCCCCTCGAAGCAGAACACCCGTGATTTCACTGGCTGGCGAAGGGGGGAGGGGGATGAGAGGAAAACACAAGAAATGACCCAAAATTCGGCTGTGGGGGGAAAGGGGGGTTGGGGGAGGGGCGATGGCACCAGCACGACCAGAGGGGGGAGGGACGACACACCAGTAAAACCAGTAAGGCCAGTTCCCCTCTCCCGTGGCTGCTTTAAGGGGGATTCCAGGCCTGTGATGGGGTTTGGGGTGAAAAATGCGAGTCTGGGGGGTCTTTGGGGGCAAACTGATGGATTTGGGGACAAATGAGGGGGTGAGGGAAGGGTTGGGGGTCAACTGTTGGTGTTTTGGGGCGAAACGAGGCCATTTGGGGGCTAAAAATTGGGGTCAACTCATGGTGGGGACAAAAACAGGGACAGACCCAAAAAAGGGGGGTTGGGGAGAAAAGAGATTTTGGGGGTGAAAAGTGGGGTTACATCAGGGGAGGGTGGAAAAGGCCACAAAAAAAAGGGAGTTTGTGGCTGAAACGAGGTGATTTGGGGGCTAAAAACTGGGGTCACCTCATGCAGAGGGGGGAAGGCCCAAAAAAGGGGGGTTTTGAGGTGAAATGAGGGGATTTTGGGCATCAGAAAGTGGGGTCACCTGGGGGGGTGGGTGAAAAGGAGGAGTGACCTAAAAAATGGGGTAAAATACAGTGATTTGGGGCCAAAAAAAGGGATTCAACCTGGAGGGAGCAAAAAAGGGGTATTTGGGGGGCAAAATAAGGCAATTTTGGGCCAAAGGTAAGGTCATACCATGGGAGGCAGTTGAGCCCCAAAAAAGGGGAGTTTTGGGGTGTAATGAGGCGATTTTGGGGCTGGAAATCTGGGGTCACCCTCCGGGGGGTCAAACCAAGGGGCTCAGGGGGTGAAACAAAGTGACTCAGAGGCCAAATTGGGATGAGCCCGTGCGGGGGGGGGACATGACCCAAAATCAGGGGGGTTGGGGTGGAATGGGGGGATTTAGGGGGGGACACACAGTGGTTTTTGGGGCCCCCCCTCACTCAGCCCCCGGAGGGAGGTTGGGTTTGGGGGGGGGCAGTTCCCCCCATTTTTGGGGGGTCCCACGGGTGCCACGAAGGGTCGAGACCCACGACGAGGTTCCCTGGAGGGGGGAAAGGGGGATTCAGGTATTGGGAACCCCCAAAATGGGGCACAAGACACCCCAGCCCCCTAAAATTGGTATTGGGGACCCTCCCAGCCCATCAAAACGGGGGTGTTTAGATATTGGAATCCCCCTAACCCCCCAAAAAGGGGCTGCAGGGCCTCCCAGCCCCCCTCAAGAGGAGTTTAGGTCCTGGGGCCCCCCCAGCCCCCCAAATCCCCCACCTGTGCCCGGGCCGTGTCCTGCACCCACTCGTCCACCAGCCTGTGGAGGTCGTCCGTGAAAAGCCCCTTTTTTGGGGGGGCCGGGAGGGGCTTCGGGGGGGCTGGGGGGGTCGAGGGGCCTGTAGGGGGAACCCAGAAATCCCTGGGTTATGGAGGGTGTCCCAGATCCCACCTGGACCCCCCAAATTCCCTTCCCAGAGCCCTTGAAACCCCTCGGACCCCAAAATCCCTTTGCAGAGCATCCTAAAGGCCCCCTGCACTGCAAAACCCCTCCCTGAGCCTCAGCTCACCCCTGCACCCCAAAACCTCCCCCTGCACCCCAAAAGCCACCCCAGCACCCCAAAACACACTTCCAGAACGCGGGGCAACCCAAATCGCCTCTCCCTGTACCCCAAAATCCCTCCCTGCCCCCCAAGCCCCCCTTACAGTCCCCAACCCCCCCCATACCCTTAAACCCCCCTTTATTCCCCAGACCCCATTGCCTGAACCCCCCCATCCCTCAAACCCCCCTCCCCATACCCCAACCCCCCCACCGATGACCCCCAACCCTCCTTTGCATCCCCCTCCCCTCAGCCCTCCCCCCTTGTCCGTGACCCCAAACCCCCCCCCCGTATCCCCCCCAAACCTGTCGGGGCCCCCCCCCGGCCCCTCCCCCGGGCCCGGGCCCCCCGGAGCCTCCTCGGGGACCCCCCC
>NW_020886995.1:4471-4996 GCF_003945725.1 Corapipo altera
GGGAGTCAGGGGGGGCACGGGGGGTCAGGAGGGGTCAGCAGGGGGGGCACGGGGGGTCAGGGGGGACTGAGGGGCAAGGGGAGGCAAGGGGGGGGCAAGGGAGGGGCTGAGGGGGGTTAGAGGGGGGCTGAGGGGCACAGGGGGGTACGGGGAGATCGGGGGGGGGGGAGACAGGGAGGGTTCAGGGGGGAGCTGGTGGGGGGTTCAGGGGGGCTGGGGATCTGGGAGGGTTGGGGGGGTCAGGCTTTGAGGGGTCAGGGGGAGCCGGGGGAGCCCCCCAAAGCCCCCCACACACCCACACACAAACACGCTCCCCCACGCACCCCCAACTCCCCCCATTCAGACCCTCCGTGTGTCCCCCCCCCTTGTGTGCTCCCCACACCCCTTCACACGTGCCCCCCATTTATAGCCCCCCATCGACCCACCCAGACCCCCCCATTGACCCCCCGTGCCCCCCCAGCCCCCCAATCCCCCCATGCCCCCCAATCCCCCTCTCACTTGTCCCGGAGGCTCCGGAGCTGCTCC
>NW_020886996.1:0-4992 GCF_003945725.1 Corapipo altera
GTCCTTGGGGCCAGCAGAAGATCACAGTGGATTGCAACGCAGGAGCAGAGGGGAAATGTGAGGAGCAGCTGTACATTGACATCAGCAACAGAGACCCCAAGGACAATCCCCTCGGCATTCCCTTTACCCTGACTGCCGAGTCCTGCTTCCCAGGTACGTGCTGTCCACAGGTTGCCATGGGCAGTCCTGCTGCTGATCAGCACCTAAACTTGCTACTTGGATAGAGAGGCACCCTGGTCCTGAAGTCCCACCTTAAAATCCTCAGAGGCTGCAGTCCTTTTCAAGTCCACCAGTGGGGAGAGGCTGGGAGGGATGTGTGGAAGCATAAAAGGAAAGCAATGCCCTTTAAGACTGAGGTTAGCTGAGCTCCATCCTCACTGACTGAGCTCTCTCATCCAAGGCTGGGTTTTGAAGTCACCTGGACAGAAAGGGCTTATCAAGCCTTCTGAAAGGCTAACTGGGTCCAGGTAAATTCAGCAAAGAGGTTCTCCAGCCTCAGCCCTTCCTCTGGTCTGTCTGCAGCACTTGTTGAAGATGTCACGTCCATCTTTGAGCAGTACCCGATCCACAACAACGTCAATCTCCGCCAGACGTTACAGTCGGTGCAAGGCAATGGTGTGTTCATCAGAGATGATAACAAATTCATCTTCACCAAAGTTCAGGTTGGGCAACGGGTCACAGCTCGCTTCAAGATCTCTAATGGCAACAGTGTCCCATGTGACGTGGTCCTCTCCATCAAAGCCATGCCTGGAGAGGTAAGAACAAGAGGCCAGTGTGACCACTGCTCTCTAAAGGCCATGTGAGAACCTGCCTTGTTCTCCAGAGTCATTGCGTTCTCTGGCCCAGCTGGACCAGTCCAGCTCAGCGCAGGTCAAACTGCAGGGCAGAGCAGCAATGCCAGGGGGGCACTGGCATTGAATTCCACATCTCTCAAGCAAATTTTGGCTCACGCTTCTGGGTCTTTGGCGGGAATCCTTCTAAACATCTCTCGAAAGCACACTCAGAGAGGGGCTGTTAAGGATGTACTGGGTCACATTGAAAGATGTTTCCTCCTAACACTGCACTGTGGGTTCCCCCCAAGCCTCACAGCCTCATCAGCAACATCTTCAAGCTGGATCCTGTCGAGATGAGCATTCCTGGCTTATCCCATGCCTTTGCTACAGTGACCTTCACTCCAGAACAAAAGGAGGACTACCACTGCACTTTCACAGCTTCCCTTGTTAGCCCAAAAAGGTAGTGACCCTGTGAAGTATTGGGGGGACCGTTCCGGTAGCTGCCTCTCCTCTTGGTACCTCTAATGCTTTCAGTACCCTTAGGCAGAGTACTTGACATGAGATGATCTGGGAGGCAGTAACTGTTAGGCAGAGCAGAGCAGAAAAATGAGGAGGATACTTCAGGCTGTGTGAGGGACTCTGAAGAGAGGGCCTTAGGTAGCCAGCTGGAAGTTACTGACAAGTGCAACAGCTGAGCTGGGGCTTTCCAAGGACAAAGGCTTAGATGAAGCAGTTTCTGTGCCAGCAAGTCAAGATTTCCTCCTTATTTCTGTAAAAGGAAGTGATCCTGTGTGGTTCCCTGGTATGCATTAAGCTATTTTTATGTCAGGAGAGTGACTGGAGCTCTTATCAAAGAGAAGCCTGGTTCCTCTCCCTGGGACCTGTGTACTGGGTCTCTGACCTGCCCTTCCCCAAGCCTTTAGTGGCTGAACTGGAACAGGGAAGTCAGCTTTCTGCCCTAACAAGCAATTCCTTTTTTAGGATCCTTGGAAATAATCTTTACTGATGGTGGTGTTGATTTGGTTTTCCCTTCTTGCTTTTGTACTGTTTTCATGATGTGCCTTTGCTTGTTGCATATGTCTCCTATCACTGCAGCCAGAGGATTTACCACGTCTCATCTAGTGCCTCATTATTTATCTGCTGTACAGCATGATTCAAATCAGGGAAATTATTTAGAATTGTTATTCTGGAAGGTTCTGGCTGAAATGGTTTCTGTGCCTCTCCAGCAGCTCTATGAAGATGAAACCCCAACAGCTGACCTTCACTGTCAGTGGAGAGGGGCACGTGCCTGAGGTGACAGTCGAGCGCCCGGGCCTTCAGAGCAAGAGGGGAAACCCTGTGCTGTGCTTCAGGAGGCTCCTGCTGGGGGATTCACAGACACTCCCCCTGGTCCTTCGTAACAATGGCGTCATACCCACCCAGGTAAGGACCTGCTCAGGGAATGCTCTGGGCTGGGAACAAGTGCTTGTCCTGTGGAGGAAAGGTCCCAAAACCTGTGATTTTCTGTCCAGTCTTTCCTTGTCAGTTGAACACAAGACAAGAAAGGTGGTGGGGTGTTTTTCCCCTCATCTCCCAGCTCACATTTTGTTCTCATGTGGGCGTGTGTGACGTCCCAGTTCCATGAGATTGCATTTGATACTGGTTGACTCCATTTTAGTTAAACTTAGTTGTGGTTTCGTTACATTCTGCTCGTGACTGACTGTCCTGTTTGGCTCTATGTCAGTTCTATCCATATGCTTCTGAACACCCTTTTTTCCCTGTGTGACTTCACTTAACCTTTGTGCTGGGCGCTGTGTTTGAGGTGGGGAGGTGGTCTGGCTTCCCCGTGCTGGACCAGCGGCCGTACGGGCTCAACCCCCGTGCCAGCCTCTACTCACACCAATGTCATTGTGCTCCGTGTTCCCTTTTCTCAGTTTACAGTTCATATCATGGATGACAAGGGAGTTTTCTTCCTGAAAAGCACGCAGTCCACACTCCATGCCTTCCACATTGGAGACAAGGAAAAGGACTCCACTGGAAAAGGTAAATTCATTAACTGTGCAGCGTGATCATTCACAGAGGGAAAAGGTGTGCCCTGCTCTTGGCTTGTCTAAGCAGCAGCCACATGTTGGACATAGTTTCTTTCCTTGGTCTCTCTGTCCCCCGAGCTTTTCTTGTGGACTCCTTGCAGGGTTTCCTCCTAGCAAGTTGTAGGAAGTTTTTCTGTTCTTCGAGACACGGTGGGTTGAGCTGTGGGGAACTATCACCACCTCAGTGGACTGGCTGAGGTCTTTGCCACGTGTGGGAAGGTACCAGCCTGAAGGGAGGCAGCCCTTGAGCACACAAGCCAGCCAGCAGAAGCCAAAACCACTCCTTGGCTCAGCCTTCTGTATGGCAGGAGCTGGCTGGAAGCAGATGGAATGAGGGCTGGGTGTTAACCTGAGGTTAAGCCGCTTAAGTGGTGATATGTGTGATGGTGACATAGTCTTGTGAACACAGGAAGAGGGTCTGGAACCACTGGTGGGAGAACCTGTGCTTAGAAGCAACTGATTCCAACCTCTTATTTCTCATATAACCCCGGGAAATATTTCCTCTGTACAGCTCTATCACTTAACTCTGATTCCCATTGCCGTGCAGCCAAGAAGCGTCCCCAGAAGCCTTACATGCTCCTGGAACGTGGGCAATCAGCGGAGTTTGACGTGTTTTTCAAACCCACCCTGGCCCAACGTCTGGAAGGGAAGATCCGTGTGCCAGTGTCAGGCAACAGTGAGATCAACATAGAGCTGGTGGGTGAAGGCCACAATGATGACTTCACCCTTGATAACCTCTCTGGACTAGCAGAAGACAGCCAGGAGAGCAATGCTGAGGGCAATCTGGACGACGACATCATTGAGGGTAAGAGAGGAGAGGCTGCCAAGGTAGAGCGAGGAAGAGGAAAATGTCTGATCATGCGTGTCCTCTCTCTAGCCAGGGCTGGGCTGTCACCCACTGGACTTGGGGGGCCTGTGAGCTTGCCAGCCATGCACACAGAGCAGTGTGTGCTGTGCTGCTTGTCGCTGGGCACAGGCACAGCCACGGGCCTGGAGACCTCCCAGAGGGAGGGAGGGAGGCTTGGGGCAAGGAAGAGCTGAACATACACGTGTCTCTGCACGTGAGGGGGCGGATGGACCTCACTGCATGCTGAGATGTCTTGCTCTCCTTCTTCACAGGTGTCAGAGTGAATCACATAGAATTTGGGGATTGTGCAGTCAGGGAGCTCTGAGACAAGACCTTCACAGTCACCGACCGCAGCAAGGAGGAGGTGATGCGGTTTGAGTGGCCCCTGGCAGACTCCCCGTTCCAGTTCTCCCCCAAGGTGAGCTGGGACAGCCCTGCCTTTCCCAGTTGCTCAGGCCCTTTCCTGGTGTTCCTGGGAGCTGGCAGGGAGTCACCACATACCAGTGAGAGCCCATTCCAGTGCCATGCAGGAGATGCAATCCCTGTCTTTGCTGGGGCAGGGCTGTCAGCCCAGCAGAAAAGGCTCCACGTTCTGGGAGGTGGCACCTTCTGTTCATATTTGGTCTATCAAATCTCACATAAATCCTCACTGAGGTGCTGATTCCCAGCACAGCTGCTCGCCATATCAGTCCCTTTTGCTGTCAGTGCTGCCCTTGCCAGTGCTTCCAGTTTGGTCTTGACTTTCTGGTTCTCCCTAGGTGGGACACCTCCAGCCTGGCTGTGCCAAGGATATCAGAGTGACCTTGAAATCCAAGGTCCCGGTCACCATCAGAAGACACTCCGTGAACTGTAAGGTGGCCAAGATCAAATACCAGCTGCCACCAGAAGAGGCTTACAACTGGGACGACGAAATGTACATTGAGCAGTGGGAGGATACCACCGAGAGACTCCCGGGAGCCTGCTGGCCTTTGAAGCCGAGGGTAAGAAGCACAGCAGCAAAAGCTCACCGAGCTGCTGCAAAAGGACCTGCTGGCAGAGCAGCTCCTGCCTCCCCTGGGCATTGGCTCCAGCAGGGAGGTTCACCAGCAGTGCCTTTTAGGGAGAGGCGGATGCGCAGTGAGCGGGTGGGCTCACACCACAGGGCAAAGCCTTTGGGCAAGAGACCTTTATCCACACGCAAACTGCCAGTCTGTGCCACGAGCCAAGTGTTGCAACCCGTGTTGAATGGGAGGTCATGTTTGATTTTATCCCATTTTACAGTGTTAAAATCTCTTCATCTGATTTGGTGCCTTGTCACCCACAA
>NW_020886997.1:0-4989 GCF_003945725.1 Corapipo altera
CTGCAGTTGCAAATGCAGCTAAAGAATCACTTCAGTCTTTTGGCCTTGTCCTTGCGCCAGAGAAAATACAAAGTGCAGAACCTTGGAAATATCTGGGCCTCTTTGTCACTAAAAGAACAGTAAGGCCTCAGCCTATTCAGTTACAATTGCCTATCAATACCCTAACTGATGTTCAGAAATTAGCAGGTTCGTTAAATTGGTTACGCCCTTATTTGGGGTTGACAAATTCGCAGCTGCAACCTCTTTTTGCACTGCTCAGACATTCCACAGATCCATTGGAACCACGACCCTTAACTCAAGAAGCAGTTCAAATCATTTGGCAGATAGAAACATTGTTAACAGAATGATTTGTTTCTCACATTGATTTGTCTCAAATTGTTCAGCTTTTTGTTCTCATAGATCAGAACTTCCCCTGTGGGATCCTTGTTCAGTGGAACGAGGCCTGGGACAATCCTCTACACATTCTTGAGTGGTTGTTTTTACCCTCAAGATCTCAGAAAACAGCACCTGGCCTGTTTGAACTTCTTGCTGAGATTATCACGAAAGCACGAAAACGGTGCATTGAATTAATTGGCAGAGATACTAGTTGTATTGTTTTACCTGTACAATCCTGGTATTTTGAGTGGTGTTTCAATCACAAATATGAATTGCAAGCTGCTATGGCAGATTTTCAGGGACAAATTGCTTATCACTTACCTTCACACCCTTTACTGAAATTTTTTAGTGAAGTACCTGCTGGACAAAAGCTGCTGTAATCTATGGAACCAGTGGAAGGACTCACTCTTTTTACAGATGGTTCAGGGGAAACAGGAAAAGCTGCTGTGGTCTGGTATACACCCACAGGATGGCAACATGAACTTGTTCAACAATCTGGGTCTCCACAAGTTGTGGAACTCCGTGCTGTTACTTTGGCATTTCAACTTTTTCCTCAACCTTTTAATCTTGTTACAGATTCGGCTTATGTGGTGGGACTTGTACAGCGTTTAGATCAAGAAGTTCTTTCTGATTGTGATGATCGTCTTCTCTTTCAGGTTTTGTTAACATTGTGGCAAACTCTACAGTCTCGTACTACTCCTTACTTTAATTTTCATATTCCCAAAGGCTTTGGGGTGACCTAATTGTGGCCTTCCAGTGCCTGAAGGGAGCCAACCAGAAAGATGGAGAGAGACTTTGGACAAGGGCCTGGAGTGACAGGACAAGGGGCAGTGGCTTCACACTGAGAAAGGGAAGGGTTCGAGGAGATAGTAGGAAAGAATTCTTTCTTATGAGAGTGTTGAGATGCTCTTGAAGGCCCCTCCCAAGCCAAAGCATTCCATGATTGTGGGACTGGTGGGTGAGGTGATGGTCAGAGCTGTCTGGGGCACAGGGACCCAAAATGAGGGACTTTTCCATTGTGGGGAAGGAGGGGGCAGCAGAACTGACCCCTTGGACACCTGGCAGGCAGGCTTTGGCTTGAAGTTGCCGATGGGGAGCTGAGTGAAGCCCCCACAATGCAGGAAGAAATGGTCAGTGACCTGCTCTGCCAATGAGACCCCCCCCAAGTGCCTGGGCCCACATGGGATGCAGCCAAGAGTCCTGAGGGAGCTGGAGAAAGAGCTGGCCAAGCCACTCTCACTCATTCCCCAGCAGTGCTGCACAACTGCACAAGTCCCAGCTGACTGGCAACAAGCACATGGGATGCCCATCCCCAGGAAGGGCCAAAAGGAGCATCTGGGCAACTCCTGGTCTGTCCCATTGACCTCAGGACTGGGGAAGTCCATGCAGCAGATCCTCCTCAGTGCCATCCCATGGCACAGGCAGGACAACCAGGGGATCAGGCCCAGCCAGCGTGGAGTTGGAAAAGGCAGGTCCTGCCTGACCAACCTCATATCCTTCTCTGACAAAGGACCCGCTCAGCAGCTGAGGGAAAGGCTGGGAATGTGTCTCTGTGGAATTCCAGAAAGCCTTTGGCACCATCTCTCCCAGTATCTCCTGCACAAACTGGCTGCTCATGGCTTGCCCAGGGAACTGTTTGCTGGGTGACAAACTGGCTGATGGGCCAGGGAGTGGTGGGGAATGGAAGGAAATCCAGGTGGGGCCGGTCACTAGTGGGGTTCCCAAGGGCTCAGGGTTGGGGCTGCTCCTGTTTAACCTCATTGTGGATGATCTGGGCCAGGGGATCGAGTGCCCCCTCAGGAAAGTCGTGGACAAGACCACGTTGGGTGTGAGTGCAGATGTGCTGGAGGACAGGAAGGCTCTGCAGAGGGATCTGGACAGACTGGATCAATAAAACCAAGTGTCAGGGCCTGCCCTTGGGTCCCAACAACCCCCTGGAATGCTCCAGGCTGGGGGCAGAGGGGCTGGAGAGCTGCTCAGCAGGAAGGGACTTGGGGGTGCTGCTTGACAGGGGCTGGATATGAGGCAGAGTGTGCCCAGGGGGGCAAGAAGGCCAAGGGCATCGTGGCCTTGGTGGAGAAGAGTGTGGCCAGCAGGAGCAGAGAACTCATTGCCCCTCTGTGCTGGGCACTGGGGAGGCCCCACCTGGAGTGCTGTGTCCAGTTCTGGCCTCTCAGTGCCAAAAGGCCCTTGAGGGGCTGGAGTGTGTCCAGAGAAGGGAACGGAGCTGGGGAAGGCTCTGGAAAACATGTCTGCTGAGGGACGGCTGAGGGAACTGGGCTGGTTGAGTGTGGAGAAGGGGAGGCTCAGGCGGGGACCTCATTGCTCTCTACAATGACCTCAAAGGAGGTTTTTAGTGGGGTAGGGGTTGGTCTCTTCTGCCAAGGCTGTAGTGAAAGGTTGAGAGGGAATGGCCGTAAATTGCATTGGGCAAGGTTTATAGATATTAAAGAAACCTTTTTCCACTGAGAGAGTGTTCAGGTATTGGAAGAAGTAGCCCAGGGAGGTGGTGGAGTCTCTGGAAGTGTTCAGGTGTGTGGAGGGCTGACCTTGGCTGCACACCAGGTGCCCTCCCAGCCGCTCTATCACTCCCCTTCCCATCAGGACAGGGGAGAGAAGTAAGGTAAAAAAAAAAAACAACTGGTGGATTGAGATAAGACAGTTTATTTAAAGCAAAAAGCAAAGCAAATTTTGTGCACACAGAAGCCAAAAATAGCAGGGTTTGTTCTCTGCTTCCCATGAACAACCATGGTCGGCCACTCCCGAGGAGCAGGGCTTGGGTCCGCAGGACGGTTCCTCAGCAGGCAGCCATCAGACAATGAATGCCCCCCTCCTGCTCCCTGCCTCAGCTTTTAGAGCTGAGCTGACCTCCCATGGTCTGCAATGTCCCTTGGGTCAGTTGGGCTCAGCTGACCTACTTGGGTCCCCTGCCAGGGTCTTGCCCTCAGCTAAGGAAGGAATGTCCCAGTGTTGGTGCTGTGCTCAGCAGTGGCCAAAACACTGGGGTGTTCTCAACACCCTTCCAGCTGCCAATGCCAAGCCCAGCCCTGGGAGGGCTGCTGTGGGGAACTGAACTGCAGCTCAGCCAGAGCCAACCCAAATATCTACGGCACATATTCTATAGAATCCATCCTTAGGTGTTGTATGATAGATCTATAAGATATTACAAATAATAAGCAATAATGAGGCAAGTGTCCTCCTTAGGGACACCCCCCCCCCCCCCAAACTCCTGCCTGGGTTTGTTCCCTGGGGGTCTCTGCAGCAGCAAGCACAGCCCCACACTGACTGCTCTGGGCTGTGCAGGCATTTGTGGTTCTACCTGTCTCACACACACACCCAACCTTGGGATGGATCTGGATGTGACTGGATGAGATGTCACAGGGGAGATGTGATGTCATATGATGGATGTGATGTCATAGAGAAGCCTTGATGTCACCACAAGTATGTGATATCACAAGGGAGATGTGATGTCACAGAGGAGGTGTGATATGACAGGAAGGATGTGATGTCACAGGTGATCACGGGATATCACAGGGATGATATGATATCACAGGAGAGATGTGATGTCACAACAAAGATGTGATGTCACAGGGGAGCTGTGATGTCATAGGGGAGATATGATGTCACAGGGCAGGACATGACATCACAGGGATGATATGGTATCACAGGAGAGATGTGATGTCATATGATGGATGTGACGTCATAGAGGAGATGTGATATCACATGATAGATGTGATGTCACAGAGGAGATGTGATGTCACAGGGGTGATGTGATGTCACAGGGATGCTATGATGGATGTTACGTCATAGAGGAGCCTTGATATCACAACAAGGATGTGATGTTATGGGGAGGATGTGATATCACAGGGCAGGTGTGATGTCATAGGGGAGATGTGATGACACGAGGACGATGTAATGTCACAGGCGTGGATGTGATGTCAGAGGTATGATATTAATCACAGGAGAGATGTGATGTCATATGATGCATGCGATGTAAACTGTGATGTCACGGGGGAGGTGTGATGTTATAGGGGAGATGTGATGTCATAGGGGACGACATCCCTTAGGAGGGATGTGATATCACGGGGAGTATGTGATGTCATAATGTATAAAGAAATTATAATTGGGGTTTAGGTTGGGCTTTTTTTGGTTTTGTTTTTTTTTTTTTTTTTTTTTTTTGAGTGTTTTGCCTTCCCAGCCCCCCCAAAGGAGCTTTCTAGAATGTCCCTTCTTACAGCTAATTTGAATGATTAGTTTAGATAAGCCTCTTAGAGTAGATACATTTCAATGAAATCGGGGCACATCTCTTTTGGGCTCTGGTGCAAGGTTTGAACTAATTTTTTTCTTCCTCTTTGGTTCAATTAAAAGCCATCTTAAAACACTCCTAATATATTGTGTGAGTGCAGGGCTTGAGGCATGTGGGATTGAGTGGACACAGAGAAAGAACTAACATTCAGAAACATATCTGCTTCTCTCAATTAATAAACCCCACAGTTTGACACATTGACTTCAAGTTCCCACAGAAAAAGTAGCAGTGTGTATTCCCTCTGACACCTTGGCCATCCTAGAGCAAATAAAGATGCTGAGGAGTAAAAAGGAGCTCCAGCATGCTCT
>NW_020886998.1:0-4987 GCF_003945725.1 Corapipo altera
ACATGCACATACATGCACACACATGCACACGTGTGTCTCCTTTCCCCTGCTCCTGCCCCAAGAGTCTTGTGGTGGGATGTAAGGGGAGGGGGGTCCTACAATTTGGGGAGCCCGCGGGGTTGCCATGGGGACAGGATGTGGCTGCCATGGGGACGGGAGGGATGCTGCGGGGTCCAGGTTACCCCGGGGGGGCACAGCGGGGACTGAGGGGGCCGCAGCTGGGCCCGGTGGCTAATTGGGATGAGCGGGGGGTCAGGCCAGACCCCCTCCTGTGCCCAGCCGGCTGTGCGGGAGCGGGGGGTCCCGCGGGGTTTGGGGACACCCCCTCCCTCACCAGCCACCCAGGGCCAGATGGAAGGGGACGTTCAGACCAAAAATAGAGGGGAAAGCCCAAAATGTGGTTAAAATTCAGGCAGACACCCCCTCTCTCACTCCCTCCCCCCCCCCCCCTCTGTCCCAGCTAGGGGACACGGGGCTGGTTTGGGGACATGGAGAGAATTAGGGCACATGGACCTGGTTGGGGGACACTGGGATGGTTTAGGAATGTAGAAATAGTTTGGGGACACAGGGCTGGTTTGAGGACATGGAGTCTCTCCCAACTCAGTGTCTGGGAGTTGGTTTGGGGACACAGGGACAGTCTGGGGACATGGGACTGATCCTGGTTCAGAGACTGAGGATGGGCATGGGGATAGAGGGACTGTTTGGATGCACTGGGTCAGCCCCACTTTGGGGTCTGGAGATTGGTCGGGGGACATGGGAACAATCTGGGAATTACATGTCTGTCCCAGCTCACAGTCTGGGGATTGCTGTAGGAACACAGGGACAGTTTGGGAACAGGGACTTCTCCTGCATCAGGATTTGGGAACACAGGGCTAGTTTGGGGACATTGGGTCGGTCCTGACTTAGGGACAGCAGTCTGGTCTCGGTTTGGGGTCATGGACACTATCTGGGGACATAGCATCACTCCCGGGAGTTGGTCTGGGGACAGGGAACCGGTCCCGGAATGGGGACGTGGGGCTGATGTGGGAAGACGGGGTCAGTTCTGGACTCGGGACACGGGGCAGGTCCCAGTTTGGGGACACAGGGACGGTTTGGGGGCATCAGGTCCGTCCCGAAGTTGGGACATGGGGCAGGTCCCGGTTTGGGGCCACGGGACCAGGTTGGGAGCCCAGTGTCGATGCCGGCGGGGTCCCGGCTGGGGCGGGGGGGGCTGCGGGCTACTGCCAGCATCCCGTCTGGACCACAAGTGGGAACCCCGGGACGGGAGGACAGCGGGACCGGGGGCCACGTACCGGGACCGGGGGCCACGTACCATTACCGGGGGCGAGATCGGGCAGGTGGAGCGCAGCGATGGAGCGGTTGATGCCGAGCAGGAGCGAGGAGGAGGAGTTGGAGCCTTCGGCCCCCAGCGAGTCGGCGAACAGGTTCATCTGCAGCAGCGTCTTCAGCAGGTACCGCAGCATCCTGCCAAGGCTCGGCTCAGCTCGGCTCGGCTCGGCTCCCCTCAGCACCACACGACCCGGCACGACTAAGACCAGTTCAGCTCAGCTCGGCTCAGCCCAGTCCAGTTCAGCTTAGCTCTGCTCTGCTTGGCTGGGCTCGGGTCGGCTCAGCCCGGCCCGACTCGGCTCAGTCCAGCGCGGCTCAGCCCAGCCCAGCCCAGCCCGGCTCGGCTCAGCTCACTTCGGCTCGGCTCAGCCTGCGGCACCGCCCCCCGGGTGGGGGGACGGGCCAGGGCTGTGCTGGGCGGGGGGGAGATGGGGGTGTCCCTGTGTCCCCCCCTCCTCCCTGAGAAGCGGGATGGGGGCAGAAGGGGGTGTGTCCCGTAAGGGGTGGGGACTCCACGGTGGAGGGGAATCGGGGTGACTTTTGGGGGAGCGAAGGAAAAGGGGGGCTCCTCGGATTGGAGGGAGCAGAAGGAGGAAGAGGGGCAGCAGCTCCCTGGCTTCACACCAGAGTAGGTGACACCACCCAGGGCTGCCGTCACCCTCCACCCGGGACCCCCCTCAATGAACCCCAAAATGCAGCGTCACCCCCCCACCCCACGGGGAACCGCGGCTGCTCGGGGGGGGCCACGTACCCCAACCCCGGGGGGCGCTGGCAGGGGTGAGGACACTTCGGGGTTGCTGAGAGCACCAGTGGCCTTGAATTTTGGGGGAGGAAGGGAACACACAGGCATCGGCACATGATACCACTGAATCCGTAATTAGCACTTGGCCACTTAATTAATGCGCTGGGGCTGATGTGGGAAGCACAGAGCCTCCTCCAGCGAGCCCTCTGTAGGGGGGAGGGAGTTTAGGGGGGGTCCATTATAGGGGGGTTTGTTATTTAGGGGTGTTCTTTAATAGGAGGCTTTATTAGGGGGGATTATTAAGGGGGGATTGTTACAGTGGCACTTGGAATGGGGCAAAGGTGGGGGAAAAGGAGGAGTCGGGAGTGTGGGGAACCCGGAGGGGCTTGAGGGGGAGAGAGGAGGTGTGGAGGAGAAGGGGTGATGGGGAAGGATGGGGGACACACATCTGGGTGTACACATCTGGGACAGGGCGAGGGAGAAGGCACTTCACATCTGGATGCACAGCAGCAGATGAAATGGGCCCAAGCACGTTTGCACATCTGGGTGGGGGGAGGCAAATGTGCCCCAAAGAGGGTTCACATCTGGAGGACTCTTGGGACACCGCTGGGGAGAGGGGAGGATTTTCCATGTACATCTGGGGCACCAAGGATCTGTGATGTTCACATCTGGGAGGGCTGGTTGGTCTGGGACATGCACACACATTTGGGCAAACAGCTGGAGGGCTCCCAGGGTCACAGCTGGACACACAGCTGAAGGCACAGGGATGCTCAAGCACATCTGGAGAGACGGGTGGTTTCTATTTGTGCACATCTGGAGGCATAAGTAGGAGGCAGATGAGTGCACATCTGGAGAGCTTGCACATCTGGAGAGCTTGCACAGGCTTGCTTCTCAGAGATGTGCTGGGGCCTCAGTCAGGCACACATCTGGACTCCTGTGCACATCTGGGACCATTCAGCCTCCCTAGCACCCTCTGGGCTCTCCATATCCCACCGAATCTGTCGGATCCAAAGCTCCTGTCTGGGTGTCCAGGGGGTGATGCATTATTCATCCATCCCTCTCAGAGCTGGGCACGGAGAAAGTAAATAAATATTAATTTAATAGGAGCACAAAGCTTTTCCGTTTCTCCTGCTGGGGATGCAGCAGCCCAGGGATTTCTCAGTAGGATAAAAAAAAAATAAAAAAAAAGTAAAGAAAAAAAAAGAGAAATAAATTATCCGTAGAATAACAGGTTTATCCAACTATTATCTGAATAATTCTCCGGGATGGGAATTGATGGCAACGCTGGAATATTAAAAGCTGCTCTGTTTCCCCACCTTCTCATTTTGGAGAGCTGAGCCAAGGAATGGGACATCTTCGACACGGGGCTACAGGATGGAAAAGGATGTTAATCCCCGGGCAGCTTTTGGGCCCCTTTTCATGGAGTGCCTGGAAGATGGGAGAGTTTTTAATGGGGATCCTGGAGGTTTTGGGAGCCCCAGGGATTAAAGCACCTCTGTATTAATCCCGCTATGAGTCCTGAGGCTGCATCGATGGGCTCCCGGGGGTGACACACGCGCATCCAATACCTCCTCTGAGACAGCTCGGGATGGGGAATGGAGACAAAGGAGCCGCCTCATCCCGATGGATAATCCCCCTCAGATTCATCCCCGTTAATCAGCTGGGCAAACACCGAGCGCGGGGGCATTGCCTCCTTGTTAGCAGATTTATTCTCGCCGCCGCGGCGTTTAATTGCCGCTTGATTCGGCGATTAGCGGTTGTTTGCCCAGGCTTTGCCCAAATCACACCCCCCCCCAAACTTTTTAGGTAGGGGAGAGGCTTCCTCCACACTTCGTTGTCCTCATTATTTCTCCCTATTTTTGCTGCTTCCTTACTCCTCCGGAATCTTCTCGACCCTCGCTGGGCAGCGTCGGGTGGGGAAACTGAGGCACGAAGACCGTAATGAGGAGCGACAAGATATTTGTCTGGGCAAATGAGGGGCTGAGCCCCCCCCTTCCCGCTGCCCGGGGGGGAATCCCTGGCAGCCCCGTTATTAACATTTCCCCCGGGAGCCCCCACCCCGAGCTGGGCGCTTGGCCGGAAAACGCGGCTTTTTGAATATTTATAGAGGTTGTGGCGGCACATGGGGCCGGGGGGGGAAGGGGGGAACAGGGTCTGCTGGGGGGTGGGGAGGAGCAATGCTGGGGACTGGGAGCAGCGGGGATGGAGGGGATGGGGATGGAATGGTTTGGGGTGTCGTAGGGAATGATACTGGGGTGCTGTAGGGGATGGCACTGGAATGGTGTAGGGGAGTAAACTGGAATGCTTTACAGGGTGTCACTGGGATGTTTTAGGGGATTGTCACCTGGATTCTTTAGTGCATAATGCTGGTATGACCTAAGGAATGAGGCTGGGATGCCCTAAGGAATGATGCTGGGATCCCTAAGGAATGATGCTGGGATCCCTAAGGAATGAGGCTGGGATGCCCTAAGGAATGATGCTGGGATCCCTAAGGAATGAGGCTGGGATCTCTAAGGAATGAGGCTGGGATCCCTAAGGAATGATATTGGGATCCTTTAGGGGAGGATAGTGAGATGCTTTAGGGAATGACACTGGGATGGTGTAGGGAGTGGCACTGTAATCTTTTAGGGGATGATGCTGGGATGCTTTAAGGAATGATTCTGGGATGCTGTAGGAGATGATACTGGAATGCTGTAGGGAATGGCACTGGGATCCTTTAGGAAATGATACTAAAATGGTGTCGGTGACGACCCTGAAATGACCTAGGGGATGACAGCAGGATGCTGTAGGGAATGGCACCGGGATGCTGCAGGGAATGGCACTGGGATGCTGCAGGGAATGGCACTGGGATGCTGCAGGGAATGGCACCGGGATGCTGTAGGGAATGGCACTGGGATGCTGTAGGGAATGGCACTG
>NW_020886999.1:0-4980 GCF_003945725.1 Corapipo altera
TTGCCGTAAAAGGGGCCATAAAATTCAGGGATAATGGGAATATTCTCCTGTTGGAGGGTAATAAACCAGTTGGTGGGGTGGTTAAAACCCAACCAGCCCCGGAGTTTCCTTGGAATCTCACAAGTGCCCGGAGTTTTCCGAGATATCCCGGCAGGCACCATCTGGTCAGGGATTTTCCCAAGGGGATGGGTTTAAAAAAAAAAGGCTCCTCTGGAGGTTGATCCCGAAAGATCCTGACAAAAATTCGAGGGTTTTAAGGTTTTCTGGGATGAGTTTTCCTCGTTTTCCTGGTTTTTTTCCCCCCTCTGCTCTCATCCTCCTGGTGCCTGGGGCTGGGTGAAGCTGCTCCAGTAGCACTTGAATGACCAAAAGATCCTTTTCCAACCGGTCAAATTCCCTTTAAAGTGCTTTTTTTTCCAGATTTTACTGGCCTGGAAGGAGCCAGAATGGGAATCTGAGAGGAGAAATTTTCATTTCCATTCGGCTCCTTCCCCTTAGCACAGGGCTCAACATTTTTCCTCTTCCTTCTCTCTCTCTTTTCCTTAATTATTATTTTTAGTCATTATTTTTATTTTTAATAATTATTTTTATTTTTTGATTATTATTATTTAATTATAATTTTTACTTTTTAATTATTATTTTTACTTTTTTAATTAGTATTTTTACTTTTTAATTATAATTATTTATTATTATTATTTATTAGTATTATTTTAATTAATATTTTTACCTTTTAATTAGCATTTTTACTTTTTAATTATTTTCATTGTTTTTAATTATTACTATTATTTTGAAATATTATTTTTAGTTTTAATTAGTATTTTTACTTTTTCATTAGTATTTTCATTTTAATTATTATTTTTAATCATTATTATTATTTTTAATTATTATTTTTCTTTTTCATTATTATTTTTATTTTTTCATTATTATTATTATTTACTTATAATTTTTACTTTTTCATTATTATTTTTACTTCTTACTTATTATTTTTACTCCTTAATTATTATTTTTATTTTTATTTTTATTCTTTATTATTATCTTTATTATTATTTTTATTATTATTTTTATTTTTTCGTTATTATTTTTATTTTTTAATTTTAATTTTTATTTAATCACCTCAGGATGGAAAAGAAGGGGAAAAAAAAATAATAAAAATAAGAGAGAAAAAAAATTATATGAAAAAATAAAAATAATAATTAAAAAGAAAATTAATAATTAAAAATAAAAATAATAATTTAAAGTAATAATAATAATAAAAAATAAAAATAATAATAAAAAATAAAAATAATAATTAAAAATAAAAATAATAATTGAGTAAAAATAATAATTAAAAAGTAAAAATTATAATTTAATATTAATAACAATGAAAAATAATAATAACGAAAAAGAAAAATAATAATTAAAAAAGTAAAAAAAGTTTAAAATAATCATGATAAAAATAAGAATAATAATGAAAAATAAAAATAATGAAAAATAAAAATAATAATGAAAAATAAAAATAATAGTTGAGTAAAAATAATAATTAGAAATTAAAAATTATAATTTAATAATAATAACAATGAGAAAATAATAATAATAACGAAAAAGAAAAATAATAATTAAAAAAGTAAAAAAAATTTAAAACAATCATAATAAAAATAATAATAATGAAAAATAAAAATAATGAAAAATAAAAATAATAATGAAAAATAATAACAATTAAGAATAATAACAAAAAAGTAAAAATAATAATTAAAAAAGTAAAAATAATAAATGAAAAGTAAAAATTATAATTAAAAATAAGAATTATTTTTAAAATGAAAATAATAATTAAAAATAAAAAAATAATTAAAAATAAAAACAATAATTAAAATTAATAATAATTATAAAGTTAAAATAATTAAAAAAGTAATAATTAAAAAGTAAAAATAATAATTTAAAAGTGAAAATGATAATTTAAAAATGAAAATAATAATTAAAAAGTAAAAATAATAATTAAAAAGAAAAATAATAATTTAATAGTGAAAATAATAGTTTAAAAAAAATAATTAAAAAGTAAAAATACTAATTAAAAAAGTAAAAATAATAATTAAAAAGTGAAAATAATAATTAAAAATTAAAATTAAAATAAAAATAATAATAATAATTTTAAAATAGGAAAAATAATAATTAAAAATAAAAATAATAATTAAAAATGATTAAAAAGTAATAATAATAATTAAAGAATGAAAATAGTAATTAAAACTAAAAATTATAACTAGAAATAATAATTAAGAATAAAAATAATAATTAAAGAATTAAAATAATAATTAAAAAGTAAAAATACTAATGAAAAATAAAAATAAAAATTAATTATTAAAAATAAAATAATAATTAAGAATAAAAATAATAATTAGAGATAAAAATAATAATTAAAAATAAAAATAAAAATTATAATTAAAAATACTAATTAAGAATAAAAATAACAATTAAAAGATGAAAATAATAATTAAAGATAAAAATAAGTAAAAAAAAATAATTATGAATAAAATAATAATTAAAAAGTAAAAATAATAATAAAAAATAAAAATAATAATTAAAAATAAAAATAATACTAAAAATAATAATAACTAAAAATTACAAATACTAATTAAATAATACTAATTAAATAATAAAAATAAGAATTAAGAAGAAGGGAAAGAGAAGGCAGAGGAAAAACTGTCGAGCCCTTTGCAAAGGGGAAGGAGCCGAATGGAAATGGCAATTTCTCCTCTCACATTCCCATTCTGGTTCCTTCCAGGGAAAAAAAGGTGGAAAAGCAGCAGTTTGAAGGGAATTTCAGTGCTGGCAACGGCTCTTGGTGTCCCCAGCCCCAGGGGACACAGGGACTGTCCCTGCTCCGGGGGAGGGAGCAGGACAAGGACGGGATGATTTCCAGGGGCAAGGAAAAGATGGGAAAGGAGAAAAAAAATATTTTTTAAAAATAATAGGATTTAATAATAAAAATTTAAAAGTAAAAAAAATAATGAAAAAAATAAAAATAATAATGAAAAAATAAAAGTAATAATTCAAAATAAAAGTAATGATTAAAATTATTAAGAATAAAAATAATAATAATAAAAGGTAAAAAATTAAGTAAAAATAAAAATAATAATTAAAAATCAAAATAACAATTAAAAATAAAAATAATAATTAAAAATGATTAAAAAATAAAAATAATAATTAAAGAATGAAAATAATAATTAAAAATAAAAATTAAAACTAAAAATAATAATGAAGAATAAAAATAACAATTAAAAGATGAAAATAAAAATAAAAAAGGAAAAATAATAATTAAAAATAAAAATAATAATTAAAAATAAAAATAATAAAATAATTAAAAAGTAAAAATAAAAATAAAAATAATAAAATAATTAACATAATTAAAAAGTAAAAATAATAATGAAAAATAAAAATAATAATTAAAAATAAAAATAATAATGAAAAAATAAAAATAACAATTAAAAATAAAAATAATAAAATAATTAAAAAAATTAAAAAGTAAAAATAAAAATAATAATAATAATAATAATAATTAAAAAGTAAAAATAATGAAAAATAAAAATAATAATTAAAATTAAAAATAATAATGAAAAAATAAAAATAAAAATTAAAAAATGATTAAAAAGTAATAATAATAATTAAAGAATAAAAATAATAAATAAAAATAAAAATTATAATTAAAAATAATAATTAAGAATAAAAATAACAATTAAAAGATGAAAATAATAATTAAAAAGTAAAACTAATAATTAAAAATAAAAATAAATAATAATTATTAATAAAATAAAATAGTAATTAAAAATAAAAATAATAATTAAAAATAAAAATAATACTAAAAATAAAAATAATACTAAAAATAAAAATAATACTAAAAATAATAATATTTAAAAATAAAAAATAATAATTAAATAATTATAATTAAATAATAAAAGTAATAATTAAGAAGAAGAGAAAGAGAAGGAAGAGGAAAAATGTCGAGCCCTTTGCAAAGGGGAAGGAGCCGAATGGAAATGGTAATTTCTCCTCCCAGATTTCCATTCTGGCTCCTTCCAGGTCAATAAAAGCTGGAAAAAAAAGCACTTTAAAGGGAATTTGACCGGTTGGAAAAGGATCTTTTGGTCATTCAAGTGTTGCTGGAGCAGCTTCACCCAGACCCAGCGACCGGGGCTGAGTCACCGCTCCCGTGACGACACAAAAACCATCTTGGAACGGCTCCAGACGCTTCCAGGCACGAATTCCGGTGGATTTTTGGGCTGGAGCCAGGCACGAGCCTCGGGTTCAGTGGCTCCAGGAGGATGAGGAAGCCGGGAATTAACTGGATCACGCTGGAAAAGGGCACATCCCAAAAGGATCCAAGCCAAACATCAAAAGGTGCGGGAATTCCCAACCCCCTTTCCCGGAAGTTTTCCCACTTCCATGCTCCATGTTTGATGGGATGATGAAAATGGAAGAGCTTGGAATATCCACCTTGGAATTCCAGCTGGGTTTTTATCCCTTTCCTGGGTTTTTATCCCTTTCCCTGGGTTTTCAGGTGCAGCAATTCCCAACCTCCTTTCCCGGAAGCTTTCCCATCTCCCAGACTTCCATGCTCCATGTTTGATGGGATAATGGAAAGGGAGAAGTTGGGAATGTCCACCTTGGAATTTCAGCTCGGTTTTTATCCCTTTCCCTTGGTTTTTATCCCTTCCCTGGGTTTCTAGGTGCAGGAATTCCCAACCCCCTTTCCCGGAAGCTTTCCCACCTCCTGGGGCTTCCATGCTCCATATTTGATGGGATAATGAAAAGGGAGAATTTGGGAATGTCCACCTTGGAATTTCAGCTGGGTTTTTATCCCTTTCCCTTGGTTTTTATCCCTTTTCTGGGTTTTTATCCCTTCCCTGGATTTTTAGGTGCAGGAATTCCCAACCCCCTTTCCCGGAAGTTTTCCCACCTCCCAGGGCTTCCATGCTCCAT
This sequence comes from Corapipo altera, assembly GCF_003945725.1. Taxonomy (NCBI): domain Eukaryota; kingdom Metazoa; phylum Chordata; class Aves; order Passeriformes; family Pipridae; genus Corapipo; species Corapipo altera. The sequence continues at coordinate 4,951 of NW_020886999.1, forward strand.
GTTTGATGGGATGATGAAAATGGAAGAGCT
>NW_020887000.1:0-4979 GCF_003945725.1 Corapipo altera
TTGCCGTAAAAGGGGCCATAAAATTCAGGGATAATGGGAATATTCTCCTGTTGGAGGGTAATAAACCAGTTGGTGGGGTGGTTAAAACCCAACCAGCCCCGGAGTTTCCTTGGAATCTCACAAGTGCCCGGAGTTTTCCGAGATATCCCGGCAGGCACCATCTGGTCAGGGATTTTCCCAAGGGGATGGGTTTAAAAAAAAAAGGCTCCTCTGGAGGTTGATCCCGAAAGATCCTGACAAAAATTCGAGGGTTTTAAGGTTTTCTGGGATGAGTTTTCCTCGTTTTCCTGGTTTTTTTCCCCCCTCTGCTCTCATCCTCCTGGTGCCTGGGGCTGGGTGAAGCTGCTCCAGTAGCACTTGAATGACCAAAAGATCCTTTTCCAACCGGTCAAATTCCCTTTAAAGTGCTTTTTTTTCCAGATTTTACTGGCCTGGAAGGAGCCAGAATGGGAATCTGAGAGGAGAAATTTTCATTTCCATTCGGCTCCTTCCCCTTAGCACAGGGCTCAACATTTTTCCTCTTCCTTCTCTCTCTCTTTTCCTTAATTATTATTTTTAGTCATTATTTTTATTTTTAATAATTATTTTTATTTTTTGATTATTATTATTTAATTATAATTTTTACTTTTTAATTATTATTTTTACTTTTTTAATTAGTATTTTTACTTTTTAATTATAATTATTTATTATTATTATTTATTAGTATTATTTTAATTAATATTTTTACCTTTTAATTAGCATTTTTACTTTTTAATTATTTTCATTGTTTTTAATTATTACTATTATTTTGAAACATTATTTTTAGTTTTAATTAGTATTTTTACTTTTTCATTAGTATTTTCATTTTAATTATTATTTTTAATCATTATTATTATTTTTAATTATTATTTTTCTTTTTCATTATTATTTTTATTTTTTCATTATTATTATTATTTACTTATAATTTTTACTTTTTCATTATTATTTTTACTTCTTACTTATTATTTTTACTCCTTAATTATTATTTTTATTTTTATTTTTATTCTTTATTATTATCTTTATTATTATTTTTATTATTATTTTTATTTTTTCGTTATTATTTTTATTTTTTAATTTTAATTTTTATTTAATCACCTCAGGATGGAAAAGAAGGGGAAAAAAAATAATAAAAATAAGAGAGAAAAAAAATTATATGAAAAAATAAAAATAATAATTAAAAAGAAAATTAATAATTAAAAATAAAAATAATAATTTAAAGTAATAATAATAATAAAAAATAAAAATAATAATAAAAAATAAAAATAATAATTAAAAATAAAAATAATAATTGAGTAAAAATAATAATTAAAAAGTAAAAATTATAATTTAATATTAATAACAATGAAAAATAATAATAACGAAAAAGAAAAATAATAATTAAAAAAGTAAAAAAAGTTTAAAATAATCATGATAAAAATAAGAATAATAATGAAAAATAAAAATAATGAAAAATAAAAATAATAATGAAAAATAAAAATAATAGTTGAGTAAAAATAATAATTAGAAATTAAAAATTATAATTTAATAATAATAACAATGAGAAAATAATAATAATAACGAAAAAGAAAAATAATAATTAAAAAAGTAAAAAAAATTTAAAACAATCATAATAAAAATAATAATAATGAAAAATAAAAATAATGAAAAATAAAAATAATAATGAAAAATAATAACAATTAAGAATAATAACAAAAAAGTAAAAATAATAATTAAAAAAGTAAAAATAATAAATGAAAAGTAAAAATTATAATTAAAAATAAGAATTATTTTTAAAATGAAAATAATAATTAAAAATAAAAAAATAATTAAAAATAAAAACAATAATTAAAATTAATAATAATTATAAAGTTAAAATAATTAAAAAAGTAATAATTAAAAAGTAAAAATAATAATTTAAAAGTGAAAATGATAATTTAAAAATGAAAATAATAATTAAAAAGTAAAAATAATAATTAAAAAGAAAAATAATAATTTAATAGTGAAAATAATAGTTTAAAAAAAATAATTAAAAAGTAAAAATACTAATTAAAAAAGTAAAAATAATAATTAAAAAGTGAAAATAATAATTAAAAATTAAAATTAAAATAAAAATAATAATAATAATTTTAAAATAGGAAAAATAATAATTAAAAATAAAAATAATAATTAAAAATGATTAAAAAGTAATAATAATAATTAAAGAATGAAAATAGTAATTAAAACTAAAAATTATAACTAGAAATAATAATTAAGAATAAAAATAATAATTAAAGAATTAAAATAATAATTAAAAAGTAAAAATACTAATGAAAAATAAAAATAAAAATTAATTATTAAAAATAAAATAATAATTAAGAATAAAAATAATAATTAGAGATAAAAATAATAATTAAAAATAAAAATAAAAATTATAATTAAAAATACTAATTAAGAATAAAAATAACAATTAAAAGATGAAAATAATAATTAAAGATAAAAATAAGTAAAAAAAAATAATTATGAATAAAATAATAATTAAAAAGTAAAAATAATAATAAAAAATAAAAATAATAATTAAAAATAAAAATAATACTAAAAATAATAATAACTAAAAATTACAAATACTAATTAAATAATACTAATTAAATAATAAAAATAAGAATTAAGAAGAAGGGAAAGAGAAGGCAGAGGAAAAACTGTCGAGCCCTTTGCAAAGGGGAAGGAGCCGAATGGAAATGGCAATTTCTCCTCTCACATTCCCATTCTGGTTCCTTCCAGGGAAAAAAAGGTGGAAAAGCAGCAGTTTGAAGGGAATTTCAGTGCTGGCAACGGCTCTTGGTGTCCCCAGCCCCAGGGGACACAGGGACTGTCCCTGCTCCGGGGGAGGGAGCAGGACAAGGACGGGATGATTTCCAGGGGCAAGGAAAAGATGGGAAAGGAGAAAAAAAATATTTTTTAAAAATAATAGGATTTAATAATAAAAATTTAAAAGTAAAAAAAATAATGAAAAAAATAAAAATAATAATGAAAAAATAAAAGTAATAATTCAAAATAAAAGTAATGATTAAAATTATTAAGAATAAAAATAATAATAATAAAAGGTAAAAAATTAAGTAAAAATAAAAATAATAATTAAAAATCAAAATAACAATTAAAAATAAAAATAATAATTAAAAATGATTAAAAAATAAAAATAATAATTAAAGAATGAAAATAATAATTAAAAATAAAAATTAAAACTAAAAATAATAATGAAGAATAAAAATAACAATTAAAAGATGAAAATAAAAATAAAAAAGGAAAAATAATAATTAAAAATAAAAATAATAATTAAAAATAAAAATAATAAAATAATTAAAAAGTAAAAATAAAAATAAAAATAATAAAATAATTAACATAATTAAAAAGTAAAAATAATAATGAAAAATAAAAATAATAATTAAAAATAAAAATAATAATGAAAAAATAAAAATAACAATTAAAAATAAAAATAATAAAATAATTAAAAAAATTAAAAAGTAAAAATAAAAATAATAATAATAATAATAATAATTAAAAAGTAAAAATAATGAAAAATAAAAATAATAATTAAAATTAAAAATAATAATGAAAAAATAAAAATAAAAATTAAAAAATGATTAAAAAGTAATAATAATAATTAAAGAATAAAAATAATAAATAAAAATAAAAATTATAATTAAAAATAATAATTAAGAATAAAAATAACAATTAAAAGATGAAAATAATAATTAAAAAGTAAAACTAATAATTAAAAATAAAAATAAATAATAATTATTAATAAAATAAAATAGTAATTAAAAATAAAAATAATAATTAAAAATAAAAATAATACTAAAAATAAAAATAATACTAAAAATAAAAATAATACTAAAAATAATAATATTTAAAAATAAAAAATAATAATTAAATAATTATAATTAAATAATAAAAGTAATAATTAAGAAGAAGAGAAAGAGAAGGAAGAGGAAAAATGTCGAGCCCTTTGCAAAGGGGAAGGAGCCGAATGGAAATGGTAATTTCTCCTCCCAGATTTCCATTCTGGCTCCTTCCAGGCCAATAAAAGCTGGAAAAAAAAGCACTTTAAAGGGAATTTGACCGGTTGGAAAAGGATCTTTTGGTCATTCAAGTGCTGCTGGAGCAGCTTCACCCAGCCCCAGCGACCGGGGCTGAGTCACCGCTCCCGTGACGACACAAAAACCATCTTGGAACGGCTCCAGACGCTTCCAGGCACGAATTCCGGTGGATTTTTGGGCTGGAGCCAGGCACGAGCCTCGGGTTCAGTGGCTCCAGGAGGATGAGGAAGCCGGGAATTAACTGGATCACGCTGGAAAAGGGCACATCCCAAAAGGATCCAAGCCAAACATCAAAAGGTGCGGGAATTCCCAACCCCCTTTCCCGGAAGTTTTCCCACTTCCATGCTCCATGTTTGATGGGATGATGAAAATGGAAGAGCTTGGAATATCCACCTTGGAATTCCAGCTGGGTTTTTATCCCTTTCCTGGGTTTTTATCCCTTTCCCTGGGTTTTCAGGTGCAGCAATTCCCAACCTCCTTTCCCGGAAGCTTTCCCATCTCCCAGACTTCCATGCTCCATGTTTGATGGGATAATGGAAAGGGAGAAGTTGGGAATGTCCACCTTGGAATTTCAGCTCGGTTTTTATCCCTTTCCCTTGGTTTTTATCCCTTCCCTGGGTTTCTAGGTGCAGGAATTCCCAACCCCCTTTCCCGGAAGCTTTCCCACCTCCTGGGGCTTCCATGCTCCATATTTGATGGGATAATGAAAAGGGAGAATTTGGGAATGTCCACCTTGGAATTTCAGCTGGGTTTTTATCCCTTTCCCTTGGTTTTTATCCCTTTTCTGGGTTTTTATCCCTTCCCTGGATTTTTAGGTGCAGGAATTCCCAACCCCCTTTCCCGGAAGTTTTCCCACCTCCCAGGGCTTCCATGCTCCATGTTTGATGGGATGATGAAAATGGAAGAGCT
>NW_020887001.1:0-2860 GCF_003945725.1 Corapipo altera
CATTTTTCCTCCAGGAACATTCCCATGTCCCCCCCAGGGACATTCCCGTTGTCCCTCCAGGAACATTCCCATGTCCCCCCTCCCTTTAGACATCACGGATTTTTTTCCATTTCCATTCCCGGGATGATCCCGCCGGGACGGTCGTGAAATCCTGGGATTTGGTTTTGGTTTTGTTTTTGGTTTTTTCCCTCTTCCTCCTCTTCCAGCCGGAATTCCGACGGATCCCGGCGCTCCCGGAACTTCCCGTCGGACGCCAAGAGACACTCGGAGGGGACGTTCAGCAGCGACTTCACGCGGTTCCTGGACAGGATGAAGGCCAAGGAATTCGTCCACTGGCTCATCCAGGGCAGGAGGTGCCGGGAAAAGGGAGAGGGGAGGGAAAAAACCTGGAAAACCCCCCGGAAACGACCCGGGAAACAAATTCCAACCATGGAAATGCCGATCCAGAGGGGAGAGCGGGAGAAGGGAAGGAGCCAGGGAGGCCTTGGAGCCACTTCCAGGGCTCCGGGAGAGTTGGAGAGGGATTTGGGATAGGGATTGGAATTTTGGGATGGGAATTGGAATTTTTTGGGATGGGAATTGGAATTTTGGGATGGGAATTGGAATTTTGGGAAGGGAACTGGAATTTTGGGAAGGGAACTGGAATTTTTTGGGATGGGAATTGGAATTTTGGGATGGGAATTGGATTTTTGGGATGGGAATTGGAATATTTTGGGAAGGGAATTGGAATTTTGGGAAGGGAATTGGAATTTTGGGAAGGGAATTGGAATTTTGGGAAGGGAATTGGAATTTTGGGAAGCGAATTGGAATTTTTTGGGATGGGAATTGGAATTTTTTGGGATGTGAATTGGAATTTTTTGGGATGGAAATTGGAGCTTTGGGATGGGAATTGGAATTTTTTGGGAATTGGAATTTTTTGGGAAGGGAATTGGAATTTTGGGATGAGAATTGGAATTTCTGGATGGGAATTGGAACTTTGGGGTTTCTTTTCCAGGTACAATTAACGGGCAAATCCCGGTTTTCCAGCCCCATCCCGAGGGAATCTCCAGCTGCAGCCGCCGCCGGAGGCTCCACGGGAAGGATTCGTCCATCCCGGGATCATTCCATGATTTCCCGCTCCGGGAATCCGCTCCCACGGATCCCCCTTCCCTCAAATCCGGCATTCCCAGCTTCTGCTCCCGCCGGAGTTCACCCGAAATCCCAATAAAACCTTTGCTGAGAAAGTGAATCCAGAAATTTCCTCCTTCCCCAAAAAAATCTCTCGGGATAAAATGAATCCAGAAATTTCAGGTTTTGGGGATCCATTTTATCCCTTTCCCAAATTTTCTTGGGATAAAATGGATCCGTAAATTTCCCCCTTTCCCAAAAATTCTCTCGGGCTAAAATGGATCCAGAAATTTCGGCCTTTCCCAAAAAACTCTCTTGGGTTAAAATGAATCCAGAAATTTCAGCTTTTCCCAAATTTTCTCACGGTAAAATGAATCCAGAAATTTCATTGTTTCCCAAAAACTCTCTTGGGATAAAACAAGTCCATAAATTTCAGCCTTTCCCAAAATGAATCCATAAATTTCAGCCTTTCCCAAAAAAATTTTTTGGGATAAAATGAATCCATAAATTTTGGTGTTTCCCAAAAACTTTGAGGATAAAATAAATCCATAAATTTGAGATTTTGGGGAAGGCTGAAATTTATGGATTCATTTTATCCCAAGAGAGTTTTTGGGAAAGGCTGAAATTTGGGATAAAATGAATCCATAAATTTCAGTTTTTGGGAAAGGCCAAAATTTATGGATCCACTTATCCCAAATTTCAGCATTTCCCAAAAAACTCTCTTGGGATAAAATGAATCCACAAATTTCAGCCTTTCCCAAATTTTCTCGGGATAAAATGAATCCAGAAATTACGTTGTTTCCCAAAAACTCTCTTGGGATAAAATTAATCCGTAAACTTCAGCTTTTCCCAAAAACTCTCCTGGGATAAATTGGATCCATAAATTTCAGCATTTCCCAAAAATTCTTCAGGGATAAAATGTCCTGGATGATCCCTGTGGGTCCAGAGTGGGATTTTGGGATTTGGGGATGTCCTGGATGATCCCTGTGGGTCCAGAGCGGGATTTGGGGATTTTGGGATGTCCTGGATGATCCCTGTGGGTCCCAGAGTGGGATTTTGGGATTTGGGGATGTCCTGGATGATTCCCTGTGGGTCCAGAGTGGGATTTTGGGATTTTGGGATGTCCTGGATGATCCCGTTGGTCCAAGGTGCGAATCCACGGTTTTCCCACGGGAGTTTTCCGTGGATTTCCCAGGGGAAGGAGCCGAGGGCGGGTCCTACTCGCCGTGTCCCGGGCCGGGGCTCCAACATTCCCTGTTTCCCGGTGGATCCGAAGGGAGAAGCTCCCGGCCGGGGGTTCCCTGGTCCAGGTCCCAGCCCGGGCTCCAGGAGGGCTGTGGGGAGAGGGGGGGTCACGGCTCGGGGGGGTCCCAAAATCCACCTTTTTGTGCCCAAAAACCAGGTTGGGCTGGAGAGGAAAAGGGGGGGATGGAAAAGGGACAACGAACCCCCCCCAATTCCCGGGAATGACCCCCCTGCCTTCCTTCCTTTTCCTTCCTCCCTCCCTCCCTCCCTTCCTTCCTTTTCCTCCCATCCTTTTCCTCTCTTCCTTCCTCCCTCCCTTCCTCCTTTTCTTCCTTCCTCCCTTCCTTTTCTTCCTTCCTTCTCCTCCCTCCCTTCCTTTCTTCCTTTTCCTTCCTCTTTCCCTTCCTTCCTTCCTCCCTTCCTTTTCTTCCTTCCTTTTCCTTCATTTTCCTTCCTACTTCCCTTCCTTTTCCTTCCTTCCTTCCTCTCTTTTCCTTCCTTCTTTTTC
>NW_020887001.1:2960-4979 GCF_003945725.1 Corapipo altera
TTCCTCCCTCCCTTCTTTTTCCTTCCTTCCTTTTCCTCCCTTCTTTTTCCTTCCCTCCTTCCTTCCCCTCGCTCCATCCTGGATAAATCCAACTGGAGAATCCCGGATCCAGGGGTTTCCCGACCCTTCCCCGTCCTCCCTCCCCTCTTTCCCGGCAGAAAATCGGGATTTCAGCAGCAAAAAGAGGCACTTTTGTCGCCTCCTTTGTCATTTAAACGCTGACGAGGCTCCTCGGGGGGGTCCCGCTCCTCCCCGAAATCCAACCCCCTTCCAAACGGAGCCCGAAATCCGGGAATTTTCCCGGGAAAACGCAGCCCTGGCAGCCAGGAAGGAAATTTTAAAGGGCTTCGTTTTAGGAGAAGGGATGAAAAGGAACCGGGTTTGGCCTCGCTGGGAAGCCCGGGCTCGGTTTTCCCCCGTGACCCACATCGGGAAGGTTCTCCGGGAATATCGAGAGCTCGGGGCGACTTTGGGAATGGTTTGGGAATCGCTTGGAATGATCAGAGCCGTGGCTCGGGGTGGAGAAAGCAGAGGGAAGAAAGGAAACTTCGGAGCTCGCGGGGTCGGAACATCCCAAAGCGGGTTTGGGGCTCGTTTTCCCACGGGAAGTGGAGGATTGGAGAGTTTCTAAGGACACAACCACCTCCCTCCCCTCTTTCCCGGGAGAAAATCGGGATTTCAGCAGCAAAACGGGGCGGGTTTGTCGCCTCCTCCTCCCCAGAATCCAACCCCCTTCCAAACAGAGCCCGAAATCCGGAGTTTTCCCGGGAAAACGCAGCCCTGGCAGCCAGGAAAGAAATTTTTAAGGGCTTTTTCAAGGGTTTTAGGAGAAGGGATGAAAAGGAAACGGGCTTGGCCTCGCTGGGACTCCCGGGAAAGAGGGGAGGGAGGTGGTTGTGTCCTTAAAAACTCTCCAATCCTCCGCTTCCCGGGGGAATTTGGCGCATAAAAACCTTTGGGATCCGGTCGCCGAGCCGGGAAAATCCCTCCTGGGAGATTTCGAGGAACCTTTGGAAGGGTCAGTTGGGTCCTTGGAGGGGAAAACGAGCCCCAAACCCGCTTTGGGATGTTCCGACCCCGCGAGCTCCGAAGTTTCCTTTCTTCCCTCTGCTTTCTCCACCCCGAGCCACGGCTCTGATCATTCCAAGCGATTCCCAAACCATTCCCAAAGTCGCCCCGAGCTCTCGATATTCCCGGAGAACCTTCCCGATGTGGGTCACGGGGGAAAACCGAGCCCGGGCTTCCCAGCGAGGCCAAACCCGGTTCCTTTTCATCCCTTCTCCTAAAACGAAGCCCTTTAAAATTTCCTTCCTGGCTGCCAGGGCTGCGTTTTCCCGGGAAAATTCCCGGATTTCGGGCTCCGTTTGGAAGGGGGTTGGATTTCGGGGAGGAGCGGGACCCCCCCGAGGAGCCTCGTCAGCGTTTAAATGACAAAGGAGGCGACAAAAGTGCCTCTTTTTGCTGCTGAAATCCCGATTTTCTGCCGGGAAAGAGGGGAGGGAGGACGGGGAAGGGTCGGGAAACCCCTGGATCCGGGATTCTCCAGTTGGATTTTAGCGAGAGGCGACGCCACAGACGCCACAACGACACCGGGCACGGCCAAAATCCCCCCGTCAACCTCCCAAATTACCTTCCCGGGCCCCCGGATCTCCACCGGCACCGGAGCCTCGGCGGGCAGAGCCCCTTTCCCGGGATCATCTTCCCTCCCGGCGGCTCCGTAGAGGTCCGGGACGCTCGGGAAGGAGCCCCCAAACTCTGGGGGGGGTGTCCCAAATCCCCGCGGGCCGCAGGGAGCTCTCCCCTCTTCCCCGGGGTCGGGAAGGATCCAGGTTTTCCTCCAGGCTCGCGCGTCCCCCTCGGTGCTTCCGAGCGCTCCCGCCGCTCCTCCCGCGGTTCCAGCGCCATTCCCGGGGATCCCGGGGATCCCGGGGATCTGGGGCCGTGCCAGGGGGTGGGCAGAGCCCTCCCGGGAGGATCGGGAGGGTTCGGGAGCCTCTGGATGTTCCCGCGGGTCCCCCG
>NW_020887002.1:0-4977 GCF_003945725.1 Corapipo altera
CCTGTGATGTATTAGCTCACTGGCCGGACACCTCTCCAGCACTGCCACATCTGAGCTTAACGTTCTTCTTCTCAGTCAGAAGCCACTCAAATCACTGTCACTTACCAGTGCCAAGAACTGAATTGGGAAGTATTATTCCTAAACCATTACACCAGTCTTCTCATACGTCTGAGGTCTGGGACTCCCGAGGGCCATTATCAGTAGTAAAGACTGAGGTAAAGAAGGCATTCAGTCTGCCTTCCCTATGTCCTCCAGTACCAGGACAGCCATCTGATTCAGCACCAGCCCAGCATTTTCCCTGATCTCCCTTTGCTGCTGTGCTTGTAGAACCCCTTCTCTTCTAGAGCCCTAACCCAGGGGATTCTTCCTCTTAATAGGTCTTTGAAGAGGCCGAAGTTAGCTCTCTGAAAGTTTAGGGTTCTAGTCCTGCTTACTGCTTTGCATCCTTCACACTGGTTTGTTAGTAGAAGGTCCAACAACTTATGTTCCTGATCAATTTAGGTCAGCTGTCCAAGCTGTGTCCCCTCCTTGCCTCTTGCCCACCCTGACACCAGGGTAGAGAGAGAAACACGAAGACCTGACTCTCTGAAAGCCTTGCTCAGTAATAACCAAGTCCAGTACAGCCTGACAGTGACATGCACCAGCACCCCACAGAGGTCTGCATAAGGACTTTGGGACAGAAACAAGATGGGTAAGTAAAAGCCTGCATGCAGCTTTGAGATAAATAGTGAAGGGGAACATCCAGGTGCCTCCCTTTTATTCATGTAACTCAGCAGTCACCCTGAAGGAAGTGGTCAAGGGGTCTCAGGCAAGAGATGCAACAATTCTGCAAGTTTGACTTTTGGCATTGCTTGTAACCATGAATCCTCTTACAGCTCAGATGTCATCTGATACCTGTACACTGGTTTTACTATACAACACACTACATAAACCAAAAGAGCCTATGGCTTTCCACAATGTCAAAAGTTCACTGACTTATTTTCTCTCCCACTTCGTGGAGGGGGCTTTTTCTGGAGCAAGGCATGTTCATGGGTGTGACAGAGGCTGGGCTGAGGACTGAGGACAAGGACTCCCCCTGCTGCATTCAAAACCCACTAAGAAATCACATTATGATGCCTTGAAGATCTGGGCCTGCCCTATGTAAAAAAGTTTTTCCTTGAACGTAAAATACAAACATTCCTAACATTCAGTTGTGAATATACAGTTCGTTTTAAAGTGAAAAATATTATAAACTCAAAACTGCCCATGACCATAACTACAGACTTTAGACTGAAGTGAGATAAAATAAAACTGCTTCCTGAAAAAATAATTGAGTAGTGCTTCCTTATGATATTGAAGTATTGAGCAAAGTTCAAATGATTTATCATTTCTTCTGAAAGCTGTAGAAAAGCTTCAGAGTGTCAAGTGAAATGGCATTTTGTTACACCCCGTGTCATGGAAAATTAACCTACAAGGAATCATAATCTAATCTTTGACACTTCCATATTTTTCTGCATGATCTAAAAAAACACCAACAAAAAACCCAAGGAGAATCAGAACCACCCCTTAGAACCTTCAAAATCACAGAGAAAATACCATTCAGAGACAGATATCATGTTGCTTCAAAAGAAAGCACAAAGAAGATGAGACACACTAGACGCAATATGCTCCTAAGGGAGAATTACCTCACTTATCCTTCAGCAGGGCACTCCCCACCATGGTTATGATATCTCGCATGACAAGAACTCTCTGAGAGGGGAATCACAAAACAGAGAAAGGGAGACAGGTAATTACAGATGTTCAAGAAGACTTCGTGATAGAAACAGCAATATACTGCTGTAAACGTCTTCTGCACAGAGTTGGTCTGCCTGCCTTTTGAGGTTCTGTTCCACATCAACTAACAGTCCTCACTGTTCAGGAAGAATGGGTTTGTTTGTTGTTCTTCTGCTTATTGACTCTTTTTTTTTCAAACTTTGCCCATTCACAGTAATACATGATACATCAAAGAGATTTGAAATAGTTCTTGTCAGTTTGTTTCTCCCTAAAAACTTGTCTCTATAATCCTGTAACCTTAGAATGAGCCAGAAGAATCTGGACAGATGAGCTTTTGCTTTACTGGCAGAAAAGCCCCTTACAACACAGTATTCTTTTAAACAGACTTTATGGAAATGGCAGACAGGAATGCGAACCACGAGAAGGGAGTTTGCTGTAGATTTAAGTACTAAATCTAGCATGCATAAATTGAAACCCCTTCAACTAGAACTGCCCACCCACACTAGATGGTGACAGTATAAGCATTTGCTTCCGTGGCAGATGAGTGTCTAAGATCCTTTAACAGTTTATGAAGGTCTGGTCAACAAAGGCAATGGAGCACTGCAGAGAGCTGACCAGTGCAGGTGGTCACTGCACTCCCACTCCAAGTGAAAGCAATGAACATTTGAGGAATGGCCTGGGAAAGGAAGGAAAAAGACTTTCAGTTAGAGGATAATTCCTATCCAAGAAAGCGAAATGGAAAGGAAGGTAGCCAGGATTACATTTGTGTTTTACTGAACGGGAGTGATTTCCCTGCACAGTATTCTAGCAGGTGACCAGTGAGGAAAATAAAAAGGGTGAAGAAAGATGAAGGTACCAGAGGAAGACCAAGGTGGGATTGGGATGCACTCTGGTTCATTTATGAGGAGCAATATCTAACGTGGCTGTCACTACTCAGGGATCAACAAGGTCTTTTCCCAAGGACATGCAATCTCTGTGTGACATGCAATCTCTGTGCCTTCTAGGGAATGCACTCCCAAGATGACAGGAATCCAAGAAGCTGAAATTCTCCACAGCTTTCTGGTATATTGTATGTAAAGCAGGTTACCCAGGTACTGACATCTCTGCAAACATTCTGGTTCCTCCAAAAAAGTTGAAAGACACATTTCAATAAAAATATTTAGGCACAGATAGGGCCAGACAAGTAGACTTACATGTTTGCAGCAGCAACAGAAGATAATACTCTGATTGGTACACCCATAATAAACATAGATAAATGCCAGGAGAGCCTGGATTTCCAAAGAAGGAGATAACTTTTCTGATATCTTGTTGGCACAGAAACACCGGAGTAGATGGGCAACGATTACATTAGTTGGAAGAAAATTTCCCTCTCAAGGAAGTATAAAACTTACCTTCCAGTAAATGAAATTAAAGGAAATTTCAAAGGTCATCCCTTCCATAGATAACTGAATAAATGCTGGCATTAATCCCTACAAGATCCTTCTTGTGTATTTGAGCCCTAACAAATCAAAGTTCAGTTTGTGCTCAGATTAGTATTCTCTGACATGTAAATATTCAAAACAATAAGGTAGTGTTTAAAATAAAAACTAAAAAAAAACCTATGAACAAAGCTCAAAACAGACATCGGCTGATCAAAGCAGGAGTGAGAGATCGATACTGTAGTTTTACTCTGTGGTTTTTCTCCATAAATAACGTGCACTTACAGTTCCTGAAGATTGTCGAGACCTGACTGACCAATTAATGAGGCAACTTATGAACATGTACACAGTAAATAAGCAGCCTATAAAGATAACAGACTCCCTATTAATATCATACTGATTAAAGAGGTAAACTTTTTGTGGTTCTATGGAAGTCAGTGGGGAAATCATTTATGTACCTTAAAGAAAGTGAAATGTTATGGACACTTTGGAAGGATGTACAAGTACAAAACTGATTAGGTTCTCCAGCAGCTTCACATTACATCAGAATCACTGCATTCCAGGGTATTATGTAGTCCTCATAGAAAACCTCATGGTCCTGAAATCACGGTGGAGACAGGAATTTTTCTTTACATCAGCTTGGAAAGAAATATTCCTGGAGCTAAAGTAACAAAAACTGACAGCTCGCCTTGCCTCTCTACACGTATCCTACACTGATAAGATGAAACTCTGTCCATCGCAATAACGTACAGCCAGTTTCTATCCACAGTATCACCCAGACAGTGAAAAGACTTGGGCAACTTCATTCTTCCTAAAAGTGAAAAAAATGAAAAATCAAATAAACACAGACACCAGTCTCATCATGCAGCAGAGAAGCAGCAGCCACTCATCCTGCCAGCACTGAGAAGGTGGCAGTTTCAGTGTCACTGTGCACTCAGAAAGAAAAGGAAAAGCAGGCCCTCAACATGAACAAACATCTGCTAGTTCCGGGTCCTGGTGCCAGAACAACTTCTGGGTTTTCTTTAGAACCTTATATTCTAAAAGGGCAAGTCAACCTACAGGAAACTGGGAATTCACCTCCCATTGGGCTGCCCTCATCACCACCTCACCCTCATTATTCCTTTGTGGACATTTTCCTCAAGGCCCCAGGTAACTCTTTCTTGCACACCTGTTAGTGAAGGCACAGAGGGCACATATCTCACACCCGATAGCCCCCAGCTTGACAATTAGACTGCTCTCTTTGCATTCAGGGGTTTGAGGCACTGCATCTGCCAAGTCATCTGCAGTCAGGGAACCTCAGGGCCATGGGCTGTCACTGCCTCGCACAGGTAACAAAGTCCTATTGTTTCAGCCAGGCATGCAAACACAGGCAGTAGCTAAGCAGCCCACAGAGTACTCCTGCCTCATCCAAATGCAGGGAAAGAATAGGGTAGGATAGGATAGGATAGGATCAGAGACAACTTCCCTATCATTGTCAGGTACTGATGGGCACTGTAAAGATCAGGTTAGTCAAATTTCCTTCAGATATGCCACAGGCATACCCAATGCTGCATAAAGACTTCTTGATGCCCCGTTTTTTTATTATTCCAGGGTCCACTGCATCTCACACAATTGACACAGCACTTTCCATGGGTAACCTGCATATAGAAATACCCCTCTGTCCTGGCATTCCAAAGAGTGAGGCAGAAATAAGCCGTCTTAGCTCTGACCAAGTATTTGAAAGTGCAAATATCCTTGTCCTGGGAAAGGATAAGGACTAACTGTCACAAATTGTATCAAGAGAAATTCCAGGAAGATACTGTCACAG
>NW_020887003.1:0-4977 GCF_003945725.1 Corapipo altera
CGCGGGGCGGGGCGGGAAACGGCGGGAGCGCGCGGGGGGGGGAGGGGGCACAGTCCGGGCCATGGAGACACTGCCCACAGGTGCCTGGCACGGCCACGGGGCCGATTCCTGCTGCCCCGGCCAGCCCAGCCTGCAAAGCTGTGCCCTGTGGAGAGCGGGGGTCGTGTGGCACCGAGGGCAAAGCCCCCCCAGGGCTCCGGGCACAGCAGGGGCTGCAAGGCCACAAGTGCCGGGGCTGCCCCGGGCCGGGTCCGGGCGGTGCCGCTGTCCAAGGGGGGCCGGGGGTGGCCCTTTGTGACACGGGCACCTTCCAGGGCCCTTTGTGACACGGGACATGGGGGTGCCCGGAGACCCTTGTGACATCACAGAGCCCTGCCCTGCCCGCGGGGGTTTGAGGGGCACAGAGCCCTGGGGTGCCCACTCCCAGGAGAGCCCCTCTCGCAGGAGGAAGCAGCTCCCGGGATCTCTCTGCCAGAGAGAACGAGAGAAGTTTTAGGAAGCGAAGAAAACGGAGATGGACAAGCGCAACTCCCAGCCCAGCCAGGGGCAAACTCCGAGCCTGCCCAGGGTGAGGGACAGGGAGCCAACGCTGCCATCTCTGCCACGACAGCCAAGGCAGCCACTGCTGCCACTGCGGCCGCAAATGTCACCACTGGCATGGAAGCCAAGGCAGCCACTGCTGCCACTGCGGCCACCAATGTCACCACCGGCACGACAGCCAAGGCAGCCACTGCTGCCACCACTGCCAGAGCAGCCAAGGCAGCCAACAATGTCACTGCTGCCACCGCTGCCACCACTGGAACGACAGCCAAGGCAGCCAACACTGCCATCGGTGCCACCACTGCCAAGGCAGCCAACGCTGCCACCACTGCCATCGCTGCCACCACTGCCAAGGCAGCCAACACTGCCACCACTGTCATCGCTGCCACCACTGGCAGCACTGCCACGGCAGCCAACGCTGCCACCACTGTCATCGCTGCCACCACTGGCAGCACTGCCACGGCAGCCAACGCTGCCACCACTGACAACGCTGCCACAGCAGCTACAGGAGACAAGGAAGATGAAGATTTCTGAGGAGGAGAGGAAGATGGAGAGGGACAAGAACAGGAAGATGGAGATGGATAAGCCACCGCTGCCAGCACTGCCAGGGCAGCCAAGGAAGCAACAACTGCCACCGCTGGCAGCACTGCCACTGGTTCCACCGCAGCCACAGCCGCCACTGCCAGCACTGTCCAAGCTGCCACAGCTGCCAGCAGTGGCACAGGTGCCTCAACTGCCACGGCTGCCACCACTGCCCCAGCGGCCACCGCTGCCACCGGTGCCACGGCAGCCCCCAGTGCCAGCGCTGCCCTGCCCAGAGAGCCCCAGGGACACCGGGAGCCGGGGCACAGAGCTGGGCAGCGCGGGGGCACAGGAGGCCCCAGCCCGGCCCGCGCTCGCTGCCGGCGCCAGCTGGGAGCCTCCTCCTCTGCCGGCAGCTCCCTCGGCCGCTCCTGCCAGCCAGAGCAGCCTCCCCGGCACGGCACCGCTGCAGCACCAGCCTGGCACAGAGCTCAGCCTCGTGTCCGACACGCAGCTGCTGCAGGAGCTGCACAGGAGGGGCCTGCTCCGTGCTGGCACAGATCTCAGCCTCATCTCAGACACGCAGCTGCTGCAGGAGCTGCACAGGAGGCTCCTGCTCCGTGCTGGCACCACAGAGGCCCCACCGCTCCTGGGGGGCACTACAAGCCAAGGACAGTCCCAGCAGGAAGAGGACAAAGAGCTGTGCCAAGGGACAGATGGCCTTGGCAAACAAGTGTCCCAAGGGGAAGATGTCCACTTGGAAGGGGACTCCAATGTCCAAGAGCTCTCCCAACTAGAAGAGGACATTGGGGAACCACTGTCCCCACAGGAAGAGGACATTTTAAAACCACTGTCCCCACGGGAAGAGGGCAGTGGCAAACCACTGTCCCCAGCAGAAGAAAACACTGTCCCGTGTGGCCCCACTGACTCGTCACAGCTGGAGCACCACGGGACTGGGAAGGAGCCGGACGTCGAGTCTCAGCTGCAGCACCCACAGAGGCGGCCCAGGAGTGGCCTGTTTGGAGGAATGAAAAGAATAAGGAACTGGTTCCGCAAGCCAAGAGACGAGGCAGCGGAACGGAAATACCAGAGGAGGCAGGAGTACGTGGAGATGTGGCTGGAAGCCCATTTGTCCTGCAATTACAACATCAACGAAGAGAGGAGGCGCAAGGGTGAAGAGCTGGCGCGACAGAAAGCCGAGCAAATGGAACGGGAGTACAGGGAGAAGTACGAGGGCAGAGACGACTGGATTGAAGACTATTTGCTCCGCAGTCCTTACTGTCCGCTCCCCAGAAAGCCAGAGCAGGAGAGGGACAGGCCCCAAGAGCTGGCCCAGGGGGAGGAGTCCAAGAGCCAAGGACTTGCCCAAGAGAAAGCTGACCAAGAGGAACGGCCGTGCCAAGGGCCAGAGGAGAACGACCAGGCCGAGGAGCTTTCCCAAGGGCAAGACAACAGAGTCCAAGGGCTGTCCCAAGGGCACGATGACAAACCCTTGGGCCTGGACAGCGACGACGACCCCCTGGAGGGGCCCAGCTCCCTCTACATCCCGAGCAAGACCCAGCGGCCTCTGTCTTCCAAGCAACCAAAGGCAGACACTTCTCCATCCACCAGTGAGGAGCAGACCCCAGCAGGGTCCCGCAGCTCCTCCCAGGGCAGCCAAGTTCTGCAGGACACAGTCCAGCCCCTCATCCACGACCTCCTGAGCAAGGCTGTGCTGGAGGTGGACACTTCTTCATCCATCAGTGAGTACTTCACCCCAGCACAGTCCCGGAACCCCTCCCAGGACAGCCAAGCTCTGTGGGACACAGCTCAGAAGTTAATCCAGCACGTCCTGAGCAAGGCTGTGCTGGAGGTGCAGAGGTGCCCCCAGCAGCCACAGGAACAGCAGGAGCTGGGACAAAGCCCGGCTGCAGAGGTGGAACCAGCAGTTGCAGCGGAACGGGAGGAGAGCCCAGGCCCTGCCCGCAGCCCCTCGCCTGCCCAGGTGGAGGCCCAGGCCCTGGGTGGGAAACGTCCCTCCCTGTTGAGGCGCACGCTCCGCGCTGTGCACAGGCTGTTCCGCTGGCCCCGCAGGCCGGCACAGCCCCACCATTAGGCCCCGCTCCAGCGCCAGGCCCGGCCCAGACAGCGCAGGGCGGGCAGCACTTTGCCGGGACCAACATCTCCCGCAGACCAGCACGGCACATCCCTCCAGCTGCATCCACGCTGGACACCGGACTGACCCCTTGCACAGGATGGAGGCGTCACCCATTCTCAGAGGAAGGTAGGACACTGTGCTGAATGTCACCTCCCAGAGCTGTGGGAACAGTCCCCTGACAAGGTCCCAGTGTGCCAGTATCAAAAAGTCAGTTAAATGACGGCCTTTTGTAGTGTTGCACAAAACAGCTCCATTTAGGGTTCCTTTCTTTGGCCTCCTGGTGTCTGGCTGGGTGTGCTTGGAGAGCACAAACCGATGCCCTTGTTTGTGGTTTCCTTCAGCTTTGCCCCAGGTTCCTGCAGACCAAGGGCACCACTCAGTCACCCCTGGCCCTTCAGTGCAGTTGCAGAACTCACAGGTACCTTGGTGGTCCGAGAGCTTGTCGTGTTTGATTCCCTTCCCTTGCCCAGAGAATTCCCCCAACCAAAGCCAACAGGAGTTTTTCCTGCAGGGAAGGCCAGAGCTGCCACCAAGGAGGGAAGCAGAGCCCCGTGGCTGTGGGAAGGACTGACCCTTTGCAGGCTGACAACATGGTAAGTGGGTGCAGCTGTTTGAACAGCCCAAACCCTTCCCAACTGTCACCTGGACCTGGATGCCCTCTCTTGTTGAGGCTGCAATCCTTGGATGAAGTTGTCCCTGTGGATACAATTGGTACTTCATGTTCCTAGGAAGGACCCTCCCCAGCTGGGCAAGCTTTGTGCAGCCGTGGTTTCTGTTGCACTCGGGGCAGCTCTTTCCCATCCTGTCCATAGCAAGGTGAGTCTAAAGCACTTTGGAGTTCCCTCGGGGAGAGCCAGCCCGTGGCTGGGAGAAAGTAAATATTGCACCAGCTGCTTTGGGGGCAGCAAAGGAAACCAGAGCCCTGTCTTGCTTGCATTTCCCATTCTCACAGCTCAGCCACTCGCCTCCACCTACAGTGTTTGCCTCTGTGGGGCTGTAAGAACAATCAACCTACAAGAGCTGCTGTGGAACTGAGTGTTGGCTTTGGGGGAGGGTCACCGGGTCGGGAGGCAGCTGCTTCATCGTAACATTGGGACTGAAGTCGGGGTGGAACACGGACTCTCTGGCAGCTGAAGCACTTCAAAATATGTTCCCACTTCAGCTGTTTGGGTTTTGCTTCAAATATCCCAGCCTTTTCCCCTTCTTTTCCTGCAGACAATGCCATGACCAAGATGGGAGTGCAGAGCAGGTCTGGATTGACAGGACAGTCATCCGTGACCACATCAGCCTGACCACGTTCCCTGATGATGGCAACGGGATGAACTCGGAGCAGCTGCACAAAATACTAAGGTGGAGAACCCCTCTCTGGAGGAATTCCAGCTCCTCCTTCTGTTAGTGCTCAGCTCATTCCTTTTTCTCTGCTGGAATTCCCTCCTTTGGGTCAGGAACTCAACATTTCTGAAGGGCAGGGAGAATTCACGGGAGACTCCAGAGCCTCCAAATGCTCTGGAAACTTCCACACAACTTTGTCACGGAACTTTGATCTCCTCATTTCCTTTGATCCTTTCTCTCAGCCTTCCCCTTTAACTTGCCATGCACTGTGCAGCCTCTCTGGAGTGCCCATTAGTGGAGGGAAAGAGAATTCATATGGTTGTGATTGTCTTTACTTTCAGCTGGCAACCAAGAGAAGAGGGAGACTTGGCTCCAATCTTTTGGATTATTGATAAGAGAAGGTATTGTGGGAAATGATCCTGTGCCTTTTCTGTTTCTCCTGCCAC
>NW_020887004.1:0-4976 GCF_003945725.1 Corapipo altera
CCGTGGAGGCTTAAGTTATGCTGGACCCTTTTGGATACTCTTCTGCTTTTGGGCTCACGTCCTGTCTGACGAGTGTACAAAATGCTACCAAATTACACGATACAAAGGCCGTATGATTCAAAGCTTAAGCTACCACTCATTTGTCAACAAAGTCTGCTATGACTCTAGACAACTGAACACTTGCAACACGGGTTCTCGGCAACTATGGGTAGCAAAAAATTTAGGAAAAGGGGGAACCAGGCTGGGACTTAGTTGTCCTAAGGGAGAGGAATGGATTTGTTTCACTCAAGAAGGCCATTGGGACATTTCTGACGGTGGTGGAATGCAGGATTTGAAAAGGGAGGAAATAATAAAACAGAGGGTGCAAACTACATTAAAGGAAACCACACAAGGAAAGCCTTCCAACACAGGTGACTTATACCAGAAATTGAAAGACAAATTAGGAGAAGATTGGCAACTCCCGGGTTATGGAATTAACCTATATATTGATCTAATGGAACATATTATTCAAACCTTAAATTTACCTAAGTGCTGGATTTGTAGTGGACCTTTGATGACAGAAGAGTGGCCCTGGAAAGGTACTGGTCTCACCCCATGGGAAATTTTAAAATGGAATCATTCCCAGAAAGCATCAGAATCTAGGCCCCAAGGTTGGATTTTAATTTCTGATGTAGTTGGGCAAGAATGCATTGAACGGAGAGGTAGGGAAACATATAAAACTAAAGTAGGAGGGTCCCCATGCCTATCAGTGAAAATAATCAATACCACAGGAGAATACTGGTGGCCAAAAAAAAAAAAACCATTAGGATATTGGACTAACAATATGACTGCAGATTGTACTTGGCATGATGAAGCTCAAAGCTGGTGGTGTAATGAAACAAACTTGAGAAACCCTTTTGAGAGCATAAAAGAATTAAAAATATATTGGGACCAAGCAGGTAGTACCGATTTAGAATGGGTAGCTCCAGAAGGATTATTTTGGATATGTGGAAAGCGAGCATATACACAGCTCCCTAAAGACTGGAGAGGAGTCTGTACACTAGGTATAATCCAACCGGGGTTCTTCTTACTGCCCCCTGAAAAAGGTATGAGTTTAGGTGTACCTTTGTATGATGATTATGGAATCATACGCCGAGAAAAAAGGGATGATATTGGAGGAACCCAAAAGTGGTACGATGATGAATGGCCTCCTGAACAAATCATTGCTACTTACGGACCAGCTACTTGGGCCCAAGATGGGACCTGGGGTTATCGAACCCCCATATACATGCTAAATAGAATTATCCACCTTCAAGCAGTCATGGAAATAGTAGCCAATAAGACAATTCAAACTCTGGATCTAATCACAAGTCAGCAATCAAAAACTCGAGCAGCTGTGTATCAGAATAGGCTTGCCTTAGATTATCTGTTAGCTGAGGAAGGGGGTGTGTGTGGTAAATTCAACACTTCAGATTGTTGTTTACAAATTGATGATAATAGACAGGCAGTTATGGATATTGCACAGGATATCAGAAAACTGACTCATGTACCTGTACAGAAATGGAATTCCATGCTCGACAGCCAGTGGTGGGATAACTTGTTAGGAACCGCTTGGTGGAAGAAAGTAGGATTCTTTTTATTATGCACGTTGGCCAGTATAATATTTTTACCATGTTTAATTCCTTGTTTCATTAGATTGATAGTTTCTGTAGTACAAGGAATGCAAATATCAACAATGCTGATAGATCCAAAGACGGCTCAAAGTGCCAAAGTACTGTTAGTCACTAGAACTCCACCTTCCCGAGATGACAAAAATGTCAAATTAATATTGTCCAGATTAGAACAAAAAACTCGAATCAATACTTTTATAGAAAGAGAGGAGGGATTGTGATAAACTGAGAGAATGATTCGAGCTAATTAAGAGAAAACAGTGTAAGGTCAATATGACCTGGAGAGAGAAAAGAAAAACAAATTGTAAAACTTAATTGGGCCCCTATGAAAAGAAAAAAAGACAAGTTACCTCCCTTTTACCTTGTGTAGGATTTATAGTGAGAGAATTTTGTTTAGTTAGCTAGATAATAGCACCTTTCTTAAAATTTATAACTTTGCATAGATAACAAGCAAACACCTGTTGAATGTATGACCTAACAATGTGTAATGTTTATACTTATGTATAATGAATATTCATGTAGTAGCTGGAAATAAATGTAGAACAACTGTCTTCTTTGGGTGTGACAGGTGTTGGGAGTTGTTGGACCCCTACCTGATCACCCAGCGCTGAATTTGCTTTTATCATATAATAAATTCTGATTGGAAATTGCCCGATTGGGTTTCTATTTGTCACAAAACTTGGTGACTTCGCCCGACGTGATACCCTTTGTGTTCTGAGAGATATTTAGCGCCTGAGATAGGAGCGCGCCCGCTGTTTTTTCAGCGGCCTATTCACAGGCCTAATATTTCAACAAGGACCAAGGGTAACGCATGTATATGATAAAAGCAAGGAATTAAAAAGCTCCTGGAGTGCTGCAGCAAAAAGCCCATAATTCTTGTGCACGAAGACCCGAGTGAGAACAACGGACTGTGAGTATCACTTCGGGGGGGCGGATAAAGAGGTCGGTGAATGAGTGAATGAGACGCAGCGTAGCTGCGGATCGAGTGTGGAGTCCTTCTAACCTCGTTTCTGTCTCACCGCGAGGGGAGCAGCAGGTGAAGGGACGAAGCGGAAGAATTGATGAGTGGACCTCTGGGGTCGGTGGGAGTTTTTCAGGAGGGACCACTGAGTCAGTGAAGAATCCTAAAAGGGATCCCAGAGGATCGGTGGGAAGGTAGAAAACTTTAGAAGGGACCTCAGGAATATGGGGCAGGGACTTAGTAAATTAAGTTGCCCCAGGAAGGAAAGGAGCAGACAGGCATTGCCGGATATACCCTTAGACAGTCCTCTAGGGGTACCTATTTAGTTAGTTAGCAGCTGCGGGAAAGTTTTGTGTTTTGTGTTCCGGGAGATAGGGAACACGGGTTCCTGAAAAGTTTGCTTAAAAGCTTTTCAGGAGGCGAACGGGTAGTTCGCCATCCCAGGTCAGAACCAGTTAGCCTAGGGCTGTTTGGTTTGGAGGGGACGCCCTCCGGTGCTCTGACGCTGTGGAAGAGCCGGTGGGGCTCTGGAGTCAATGTGGCTCGGTAAATAGCTGAGAGGTTACGTTAACAGCATCGTAACCCCAAAGTAACAAGTTTGAACCTCAGTGTGTGACTGTGGTTTGTTTTTGTTTTGCAAGCATAGGTTGTGTGGATTCAAAATTTAAGATCTCTGAAGAATTCCCCCTAAGTCTGGTTTTAAAACATTGGAAGACTTTAACTAGTTCTGAGACAACTTTAAAGAAGGAAGAACTGTGTAGGCTGTCTGTAAATACCTGGCCGTTGTTTGGACAAATGAGAGGAGTAGCATGGCCGGAATTTGGTCCGTTTGAACTGAACACAGTGTTTCAATTAATCTCGTTTTTACATGTAGAACAGAGATGGCGGAAAATTCGATACGCAGAGTTGTTTTTGTCCCTATTAACACGCCCTGGATTGGGGGTGGAAGATAAGAGAAATGAAAGCTCAGAAAGGGCAGAAAGATCAGAAGCAGAATTAGAAAAAGAGAGAAAAGATTGAGTTAAAACTACCCCCGTCTCACGAGTTTTATTTAAAAACACAGAGAATGGTGATTTAAATGTGTTAATATCACCGGATGGGAGAGAAAACAGCCCGGGAGCTGCAGGAGGAGCGGCCCCGGGACCGGTTCCTGCTGAGCCGGCAGGAGCCATTGGCGGACCCCTGGTGTGGATATGGCTGCACCGGGAGGGATTAGGTAAATTAAAGCCTCTGGAGAAGTTAGCTCGGGTCCAGCGGGAGCAAGTCCTGTCGTTTTGGCTGGAGTACGCAGAGGTGCAGGTGAAATCAGCTTTTGTTGAAGCTGCTTGCAGCGCGGTAGAGCAGAACGAGAGTTATGCAGATGCTGCGGAGCTTGCTAGCCCAGAGATAACATCTAGTTTAGTTGCAACAGGAGTAATAGCAGGAGAAACTCCTGGCCCCACAGGGGCAATGGTTGCGGGGGCTGCCCTGCCTGTTCCAGTGAGCAGAGAAGCAGTCTGTAGCTCTGCAGCAGCTAGTAGCTTTGCCGGGGCAGATAAAGTTGTCATAGCAACAGCAGAAGTGAGCTCAGGAGTAGAGGAACAAGTAACAGCTGAAGTTGATAGTTGTATCGGTAACAGAGTAGTGAAGGCTGAAAAGTCAGCTTTTAGTAAGATTGCTTTTGGTGTAGTAACATCAGAGAAAGTTATTATAGATGCGGCATCTGTTGTAGAAACAAAAGAAATTTTAGAAGTCACAGCGAAAGCGCCGCCGGAATTGGCCAGTGTAAACGCGGCAGGCGTAAGAGTCGCTGATCTAGACAGTGACAGTGAAGCGAACGCGTCGGCCCCGGGGGGGGGGTGACGGCCCCAAAATGTAGATGTGTTTGTGAGAGCGAGTAGCCCAGCACCACGGATGGATGCTCAGGCAGTTGATTTAATCGGTGGCGATAGCGATACGAGAGCTGTAAGAACAAAGCTGCATGCCCCGAGTGCAAGAGAGACCCTAAAGTTTACGGCAAACTGTGCTGTTGTAGAAACAAAGACAAGAGAAATGAGTTGGGGCAAAATGTGTGAAACCAGGCAAAAGGCAAATGAGTCGCCCACAGACTTTTTGAACAGGTTGAAAGATATCGTTAGAAAATATATTGATAATGATTTAGAATCAGACTTGGGAAAGAGACGCCTGGTATACCTGTTTGTGGGACAGCCCACAAAAGATATAAAGAGGAAATTATTAGAGATAGCTTGGGCAGTATAGCAGAACAGAAAGCAGAAAGCTAGTACGGTGGGCGGAGAGACGCTTATAAGAACAGCCATTGCCACGGCAACAGAAGTCCCTGCTCAGAGAGCAGGGGAGGCTTCTGGAACGGCCGTTACCACGGCAAC
>NW_020887005.1:0-1570 GCF_003945725.1 Corapipo altera
GGAACTTCCGTGCTTTAGTCCGGGGCCTTTCCTGCTGCCCTCCCTCCTGGAGGCAGAGGATGACCCCTCCCTTGTTCCTCCCACGCTCGCAGACCCAGGTCCTGCTCTTTTGGCCCCACTTTTCTTAGCAGACCCGGTATCATTTTCCAGGCTCCCCAGGAAACTTCTGCACTTGACCCATTGCTAAGTGCAGAGCACAGGGCAAGGCAAGGACAAATTTCTCAGCACCCACCACCTGGAACTTTCCTTCTCCGCAGCACGCTCCCGTTCCCGCTGTCTCTGGAGGTGCCCGCACGAGTCCTCCTCGTCCCAGCACCTAAGAGAATGTCATTTTCACCCCGGTCCTGCTTCCCGTCGTCCAACAAAACACGCTGACAATATTTTTCATGATGCCAGTGGAGAGATATTAGAGCACACTGCACAGGGAAGCCGAGGCTGCCCCATCCCTGGAAGTGTTCCAGGCCAGGCTGGACGGGACTCGGAGCAACCGGGGACAGTGGAAGGTGTCCCTGCCCACGGAAGACGGGGTGGCCTTTGAAGGTCCCCTTCAAACCAAACCGCTCTGGGATTCCCCTCCAAAATCCCTACCAAAGAGGCACAGCAATCAAAGCAGAGGGACTGCACTCCCAGCTTTTCTTACCTGCAGGCACGCTGGACATAAAAGCCGCAGGCTCAGTCCTGCCAGAGGCGTCCGGCACATCCACGGCGACCGAAGGGAAAGAGGGAGCCTGGGAACACGGAGTAAAAGACACTTTAATTAGGACTACACTGACCAATAGCCAGGTCATTCCCACAGACAGCTTCGCCGGCCAGTCACACGAAAAGCACTTACCCAGCAGGGCCTCAGTTAGGATGGCTCCTGACGCTGACCAGGCGAACGCCTCCGTTTGCCCCGGGGGGTCAAGAAGAACATCCCTGGTAAGAAGTCACCCCGAAGGACAAAAAGGGAAAATTAGTGAAGCACGGGCTCCTCTTCTGACTAGACTGCCACCGGCATTCAACAGCAAATGCCACGACTCTTCTGTTACAAACGAGAAAACCCTGTTCTCCCAAACAAACAGCGAGGAGATCTATGGGCACGCCTGAAAATTTCCTGGGAGGAACTTTGAATTCCCCCGCAGAAGCCCAAATTCACCGAACGCCTGCTGAACTCAGCAGGGGCACACTCCCTCAAGCCCAAGGCATGCTTAGGGCGCCTCCGACTCCGGATTTAAGATCGGAGAAGCTCGGCAGGGCCAAAACACCGCCGCTTTCCCACGGGCGTCGCTTGCAAGGGCGC
The DNA here is from genome assembly GCF_003945725.1 of Corapipo altera. Lineage (NCBI taxonomy): Eukaryota > Metazoa > Chordata > Aves > Passeriformes > Pipridae > Corapipo > Corapipo altera. The sequence continues at coordinate 1,280 of NW_020887005.1, forward strand.
CCCCGAGCGCCGGGCCCTGTCTCACAGTCGCCGCCTGGCGGACACGGCCGGGAGCGGCACTGCAGCCGCGCGCGCCACTGCAGCCGCGCGCCGCCCCCCCTCGGCGAGACGCGCGGCGCCTTTCGCGAGTACGGGCCTTTCTTCCCTAAAACCTGCCCTTCCCTAGGGAAAGCTGAGCAATTCACAGAGTTGCTGTTTCCACCCCAGCTTCCCGAAGGATTTCTCTCTCCCACGTGGCAGCACAGACAGGGTCCCCGAGGCAGCGCAGACCCTCCCCGCGGGGGGGGGGGG
>NW_020887005.1:1670-3061 GCF_003945725.1 Corapipo altera
GCTGTTTCCAGCCCAGCTTCCCGAAGGATTTCTCTCTCCCGGCAGCACAGACAGGGTCCCCGAGGCAGCGCAGACCCTCCCCGCCGGGGGCGGGGGGGGGGTGTGCAATGCCAGGGCACATCCGAACCCGGCTCTGCGGCGGCACGCAGGTGCAAGTTTCTCCGCAGAGGCGAGAAACTTGCCTGTCGCTTCCCCTGCCTGCAGCCCGACGGCCGCGGGAGAGGCAGAAGAGCGGCCGCGCCCCCGCCGCGCCCCCGCCGCTTACCCCGGGGACGATCTCCGTCGGATCTGCCGCCGTGGGTCGCTTCCGGGGGGAAAAAGCGGCGGCGCAGCCCCGACAGCATCTCCGGGGCACGGCATGACCGAGCGAGAGCGGGAGCGGGAGCGGAGCGGCGCGGCAATGGCGCCTGGGGCACTCGCGCGCCGCGGCGCCGAGAGGGGGCTGCCCGCGCCGGTGCCTGCCGCCGCCCACGAACCTGCCGCCCGCGCCCGGCGCCGCCGAGCGCCCCACCCTGTCCGCACAGCGGGAAGCGGCGCGGCGAGACGGTGCTGCGGGCGCGGGGCGGGGGTCCGGGTCGCGGCGGAGGTCAGGCAACAGGATAGACGCCTCTCCGAGGCAAGGGGGCCCCTCGCCGCCATCTTGAGTGTGGTCTCGGCTAAGCTGCGGTCCTGGCGGCGCCATCTTGAGTGCGGCCTTGGCGCACTTCCGGGCAGGCGCCGCCATCTTTAGTGTGGGCTCGGCTAAGTTCCGGTCCTGGCGGCGCCATCTTTACTGTGGGCTTGGCGGACTTCCGGGCCGGGCCCGCCATCTTTGTGTACGGACTTGGAGGACTTCCGGTCCCGGCGCCGCCATCTTTCTTTCGAGGTGGTCTCGCAGCACTTCCGGTCCGGGAGGGCGCCATCTTTGCTGGTGCGCCGCCGAAAACAGTCCGGTCGCTCTCTACTTCCGGTGACCGAGTTTACCCAAATTAGCGTCCCTCGCTAATTTCTGCGCTTTCGCCCCAAAAATCTTCATGTTATTCCCCCACACACACACCCCGGGAGAGACGGGAGACCGCAAGTCCCGCCGTGCCGCCGGAACCGGCCCTTACCTTGAGCAGGGAGCGCTGCACCGGCACGACAGCCATTGCGCATGCGTCCCCGGTCCCGCTCCTGGCCGCCCTTAGTTACCACGTGATCGCCGGCGTCTTGCCAAAGACTGCGCATGCGCCGGCGCCGCCATCTTGGCTTCCCCCTCCACCCCCCCTCCCTCCGAACCGTAAATGGCGGGCTCATCACCCCTAAAATGTGAGAAAGGGACCCCAAAATGTGTGGGGGGGAACCCCCGGGAGGCGAAAAAGTGGAGGGGGAGCCGCAGCAAGAAAGCGAAGCCGGGCGGTCGGGCGGCGGGG
>NW_020887005.1:3161-3628 GCF_003945725.1 Corapipo altera
CCCTTTCTCACATTTTAGGGGTGATGAGCCCGCCATTTACGGTTCGGAGGGAGGGGGGGTGGAGGAGAGGAAACGGGGTGCCCAAGAAGGGGGTTCTTTTTTTTTTCTTTTTTTTTCTCTTTTCTTTCATTTTCATTTTATTTCCTTTTTAGCTTTTTTACTTTTGATTTTTTTTTATTTTCTTTTGTATTTTATATTTCCTTTTTTATTTCGTTTATTTTTTATTCTCTTTATTTTTCATTTTCTCTCCCAGTGCTCCCCAGTAACACCCAGTGCTCTCCAGTGCTCCCCAACAACCCCCAGCGCTCCCCAACAACCCCCGATAACACCCAGTGCTCCCCAAAAATCGACCCAAAACTGACCCCAAAAGCTGACCCAAAACTGACCCAAATCACCCCAAAAAATGAACAGAAACTGACCCAAATCACCCCAGAAAATGACCCCAAAATAGTCCCAAAATCTCCCCA
>NW_020887005.1:3638-4966 GCF_003945725.1 Corapipo altera
CGCCCCAAAAAATGAACAGAAACTGACCCAAATCACCCCAGAAAATGCCCCTAAAACTGTCAAAAATCTCCCCAACAAATGAACAGAAACTGCCCCAAATCACCCCAAAAAATGACCCCAAAACTGCCCCAAAATCTCCCCAAAAAATGGTCCAAAACTGACTCAAATCTCCCCAAAAAATGAACCCAAAACTGTCCCAAAATCTCCCCAAAACATGGTCCAAAACTGTCCCAAAATCTCCCCAAAACATGGTCCAAAACTGACTCAAATCTCCCTAAAAAATGGTCCAAAACTAACTCAAATCTCCCCAAAAAATAAACAGAAACTGACCCAAATCACCCCAGAAAATGACCCCAAAACTGTCCCAAAATCTCCCCAAAACATGGTTCAAAACTGTCCCAAATCTCCCCCAAAAAAGGACCAGAAATGGACCCAAACCATCTCAGAAAATAAACAGACAGTGACCCAAATCTCCCGAGAAAATGAACAGAAACTGACCCAAATCACCCCAAAAAAGGACCAGAAACTGACCCACATCTCCCCAAGACAGGACCCAAAACTCAGGAAAAACACCCCAAAAAACGATCCTATACTGACCTAAATCACCCCAAAAAGTGACCCAAAATTCTGGCAAATCACACCAAAATATGGCCCCAAAACTGACCAAAATCTCCCCAAAACATGGTCCAACACTGTCCCAAATCTCCCCCAAAAAAGGACCTGAAATTGACCCAAACCTCCCCAGAAAATGAACAGAAACTGACCCAAATCACCCAAAAAACTGACCCCAAAAACTGACCCAAATCACCCCAAAAAATTACCTCAATCTTTCCCAAACCTCCCCAGAAAATGAACAGAAACTGACCCAAATCACCCCAAAAAACTGACCCAAAACTCTGCCTTTATTTGCCCTCATTTCCTCTCAGAAACAACATCTCCAATTTAGTTGACTGCTAAAGCCATCATTTTAAAATCATCCCAGGAATCAAAAGGCACTGGAAAACACACAGAAATCATTCCTACACCCACCAAATCATCAGGAATTGGAACCCCATTCCCTCATCTCCCTCCTTGTTTTTCTTGGCTGGCAAACCTGATGATCCCCACTGGCTATTTTTAGGCTGCTTTTCTTCCACAGCTCCTTTCTCCCGGCTGAAACCTCCCGGCATATTCAGAGGTTATCCGGAGGGAAGCCCCTCTGAGGTATTTCCTCTCGTGGCAATTCTGTGGGATGAAGAAGTAAAAAAAGCCCGTCAGGAGCTCCTTCTCCCCCCTTCCCTTGCAAACACCCTCCCGGTTTGTCCTCGGCAGCTCCATCCCCCCCTGGC
>NW_020887006.1:0-4966 GCF_003945725.1 Corapipo altera
GGGGCTGCAGGTTCCCTGGTCAGCTCCAGCCCTGTGGTGCCCTGTCCATCCCCGGGGTGTGTCTGTGGCTCTCTGCTGTGGCTGTGGGTGGTTGGTCTCACCTGTGACACAGGTACCTGGCTCTCCTGGGAGCCCCGGAGGTGCCGGTGCCTCTCCGACCCCTCTCCCCCCATCCTGGGGCTGGCAGTGCCCGGTGTCCTGCCCTGGGCCACTGCAGGGCCCCCCAGTGCCAGCCCACCTCGTGCTGGGGGTGGTGGGCACGGGAGCTCTTCCCAACAGAGCTTCCAGGCACAGCTCCGGGAGCCGGGAGGCTTAGAGGGATAACAGCAGTGCCTGTTGTGTTGGACACACTCCTGAGAGCCATGTAAAGCCTGCGCTGGGTCGTAAGTCAGCTTCCAGCAGGCAGGGATAACAAAAGGCTCCCTCTGCGAGCCTCCTAATTCCATAGTTTTTTCACAGAAAGTTTAAGGATCCTCTTTTCATCTTCCTGCCTCCACTTTTTCCGTGGATTCCTCTTGCACTGCGGGCTGGAGCAGCCGCTGAGCTGAGCTGCGTCGGCTGTAACATGGATCTGAGCTGGGGAGAGGGAGACAGGGCTTGCTCTTCCCCGCTTGGAATTGCTGCTTCAGAACCCTCTGAGCCCCGTGCTGAGGGAGCTGGCAGCTCCTCCTCGGAGGTGGCAGTCCAGGCAATCCCGCTGATGTCCCCATGGATGTGTTTTTTCCCCCCGAGAGGAGGAGGTGGATGAGAAGGGCCTGTGGCTGGGGTGGATTTCTGCAGTGGTGGTTGGAGTTGAGGAGTGTTTGATGTGCTGGAGCTGCGATTCGTGCAGGTGTCTGATTCCAGGAGGCTGGAAGGAATCCATGGATGGACTCTTGCATCAGAAGTGCTTTTCCCAGTGCGTTTTCCCACTGTTCCCTGTCGCATCCTTCTGTATCTCCTCATGTGTTTACATCGAGTAGGTGGTCCTGGAGTAACTGCCACAGAATCCTGAATTCACTTATTCATCCCGAATTGTTTGCGTGTGTTCATGTGATCTCCGGAGAGAAAGCAAGTTGTGGGAGGCACTGTGGGGAGGAACAGTGGAGTGGGACGGGCAGTGGCCCCTCAGGGCTGGAATCTCTTCCCACTGGCTCCTTACCCTGTGGCCGAGGAGGCTGCGTGAGAGTTAAAGAGAATCCCTTCAGTGCCTCGCTCATGGAAACTCTCCAGGTTATTTGCTGCGTTGGAGAATGTTGATGAATGTTTTTGGGGCCAGGAACGTTGTCAGCCCCTGGCCAGGGTTCCCTGGGAGTCTCAGACAGGTCGAGGGCTGGGCTGAGCAGAGCCTGGCAGTCTGAGCAGAGCTGCCACCGCCGGTGCTTTGTCATGTTCAGGGTGCTCGTGATGCCTTTGGGAACGGGGGGAGCTGGGAGAGCTTCTCCCACCCGGGAAACAGGAGCTGGTGTGAGCGAAGATCCTGGACTGAGCTGGTGCTGGACTTGTGCTCTGAGCTAAGGGGGTGCCGGGGTGTCCACAGTGGGAGAGGCTGTTTGGAGAGGAATCCTGGCCAGGGGTGTGATTTGCCAGGGGGCTTCAGGGTCCTGAAGGGATGGGTGGGGTGACTGACCTGCCCAGGAATGGAAGTGTTGGGGGTGGAGGGTCCTGGAGGGAGAAGGTGGCAGCTGGAGTGTGGTGTGTGCAGGCAGTCTGGGAAAGGGTGGGAGATGGTTTGGGAGGTGCTGTCAGAGAAGTGCTGGATGGAATGAGCTGTGCCTGGGGGATGGTCCAGGGTGAGAGCCCTGCGTGGAGGGAGCTCTGCGAGGGTGCGATGCCGAGGGAGGAACCTGGTCAGAGATGTGAGTCTGGGTGAGGAGCTGTGGGAAGGGACCCCCCCAGGGAGGAGCAGGGGACAGGAGATGGCTGGAATGGAGGCTGGGGTAGGGCTGGTGTCTCATTCTGAGATGTGCTGGCGAGCTGACTTGACAGCCACCCCTTTGGTGCAGCGGAATCAGTGATTTCAGGGGGCTGGGGCTGCAAACAGGCACTGTCAGGGAGAGGAATGGCAGAACTTCTGGCAGTTTTCATCTTGGGAATTGCAGAGATGCTGGAGAAGAGTTGGAGGTGGAGCAGCACGAGCCCCTCTGGGTGTGTGTCTGTGTCTGGCCCCGTTTGCTGCTGGGTGGTGGAAGCTGAGGGTCCTTGAGTGTTCACTGCAGGTCCCATGTGGAGCTGCTCTTCCTTCTTGGAAGCAGATGGACTCCTGTGAAGGTCCTCCCGAGCACTGGTGTTAAACAGGGGGCTTTGGTACTGGATTTGGAGGAGCAGGAGATGCCCTGTGATGGGTTTCCTTGGGGCTTTTCAGGAGCATTTCATGCAGGTGTTTTCGGGAGCTTTTCCTGCAGCCCTGGGTCCCGTGTGGAGCTGCTGTTCCTTGTTGGAAGCAAACAGGCTCCTGCAAAGGTTCTCCTGAGCACTGCTGTTAAACAGGGGTCCAGGTACTGGATTTGGAGGAGCAGGAGATGCTCTGTGATGGGTTTTCTCGGGCTTTTCAGGAGCTTTTTGTGCAGGAGCATTTCGTGCATCCCTGGGTCCCATGTGGAGCTGCTGTTCCTATTTGGAAGCAGATGGACTCCTGTGAAGGTTCTCCTGGATGCTGGTGCTAAACAGGGATCTTGGCAGTGGATTTAGAGGAGCAGGAGATGCTGTTTGATGGCTTTCCTCGGGGCTCTTCAGAGCAGCTGCTTTCAAGCTGGTTTCAAGCTCTTCAAGAGCACGTGCGAGTGAAGGGTGTCTGTGTTGTCTGTGACTGTCCTGCAGCTGTTGGATGACAAAGGCAATAATCAATGGACTTACTTCGTTTGTAAGACAGAGAAAGAATCCCGGCAGAGGAGAGCCTGTCCTTGATCTGGTTGTGCCTGATAATGAGAAACGAAATGAGATGTGAGCGCCCCAAGCAAAGGGAGAACCAATAGTCGCCGGCTCTGAAATCACAAGGTCACGGGGAGAAGTGGTTCAGAGGCACAGCAAGGGCTGAATCTCCAGCCTGGAACGCAGGGAGGGATTAGGAACACCCTGAGTCTCGTTCCTTTGCACTTGGCGATTAGGAGGAGTTACTCTGGAGCAACTGTTACCTTGTGCATCCCACGGGGCTTCCTCGCTCTGGTGACATTCCCACTGCAGTGTCTGAGCTGGAATAAATGGTAAATTGGATTTCTGTTGGCCGTGGTTGTGGCTTTGTTGAGTTATTGCCGTGGCCGCGCTCGGCTGTGCTGGGGGTTGTTTCCATGGGAGGATTATTTTCCCGGTGAATAAAGTTCTCGCAGCGAGGATGTAGCTTTTGTTGGGGAAGGCTTTGCAGCTCCTGTTTGATGAGCAGCCAGCTGGTTTCCTCTGGAATTTCTTTATCTAAGCCAGAAGCACTGAGGAGCGGGGCTGGAGGCTCAGGATCCCTGCGGGAAGGTTGGGAAGCCATTCACAACTTGGAAGGTTGAGCCAAAGCTTTAAACTTAATTTAACTCCCCGTGCCCCTGGTGTTCCAGAACAGCTGCCTCCTCCCCAGGCTGCTTTTCCAGCAGCATTCCCATTCCCAGTGCTGGGAAAGCAGTGGGACAGGGAGTCTGGTCAGTGAGTTGAGTCCTCGACCCTGCACAACTTCACAACCCCCACAAACTGCTCACTGTTCACCTTTAAAAACCCACTGATGCTTTTCCTCCTCCTATTCCAGTGGGAAGGCTGTTCTGGAACCTTCCAGACTTCTGGAAGTAAAAAGTATACCTATAAGTAGATATAAGTATGTATAAAATATGTAGATGTACAATAAATAGAATATAAACATAATAAATAAGAAATAGAATAATAAATAGATGTAATAATAAATATAATAATACATTTAGTAAATATAGATGTAACATTTTCACTCGTGTGAATTTGTATGTGCACTCTCAAAATAGACACCTATAAATATATCCAATGCATAATCAGTAGTTTATTCAGTAGTTAATACAGGAGAACTCTCTAACTCAAGTGTATTTTCTAATAGTTCCAAGGTATCATTAGTTACAATCTCAGGTTGTAATAAGAACATTCATCAGCCTTCCTGGACTGATCTAGAACAAGAGGAAAACCAAACAAACCAGAACAAGCTTCAGTAAATACATTTATTATGTATACGGGTGTCATTACTTTAAAATACCATAAATAGTTACCTTTGCTTATTTAATATTTCCAAGTTTGCCAAAGTTAAAAACCAGTTTTTACTGGAAACCACTGACAGGGGTGGTTGAATGGCTCACACTTGAAAACAGGCTTGTCTAAAATACACAGGTTTCTCTGGCAAGGAATTCAAAGAAATATGCAGCAACTACTTTTAAATCCCAAGTTTTTCATCTCTCCCGACTCCAGAAACGAGCGTTGGTGGCCGGTTTAATCATTCCTGGTGTTCCTTCAGACACAACAGCCTGCTGGGAGACATCAAAGGCACCCTGACCAGGTCCTGGTTGGGGAGGAAGGAGGTTTCTTGTTCCCTTTTTCTGGCAAATGGCACAGCTTAGTCACCAGTTCTACCTGCCAGGCTGAGGTTGGTGATGTGCCCGTCAGGGATCCCGGGGGGTCCCGGCTCTGGCGAGGGCTGGGCATGGGAGCAGCATCCCATGGGATCATCTCCTGGTGCTCGGTGCCTCCAGGGTGTCTCCAGCTCCAGCTGCCTTGTCCTGACTCCTTGTGTTCTCCCCAGCACTGGACAGAGCTGGGAGCCACCAGGAGCCTTTGCCCTGGAGCTTTTGTGGTTCTTGGTTCCGTTGGGTTTCCTGCAGTCCTTGGGCACCGACTGCTGTTGTTTCCTGAGGAGCAGTTCAACTCCCCGGGGGCTGAAATGGGTTAAAAACCAGCAGAGATGCCCAACATCAGGAGTTTGCTGAGAGTTTTGTATCAAAACTCATGTGGGCACAGGCCCAGGGCAGGGATTGTCCCTGTGCTGGGAACTGGG
>NW_020887007.1:0-2752 GCF_003945725.1 Corapipo altera
GTTCTCCTGTGACATCACATCCTCCTCTGTGACATCACAGCTCTCCTGTGACATCACATCGTCCTCTGTGACATCACATCCTTCTCTGTCACATTGCATGTCTCCTATGACATCACATCCTCCTCTGTGACATTACATCCTCCTCTGTAGCATCGCAGGTCTCCTATGACATCATCCTTTTCACATCGAAGAAGTTGCAGGGGTTTGACCTGGAGAAAAGGTGGCTCTGTCACATGCTGGCTTCCTTTCTGCTCCAGCCTACCAAGAGTGGGTATCATACACTTCCCCCCTGATCTGCTGGCCTTTCAGAAGTTGCATTCTCTGTCTGACTCCTTAGAGCAGAGGAAAAGTTTAACACTGGGAAACCTGCTGAAAATAGATCTCAATCAACTGACTGGAAATCCTAAAAATAGAAGTACTCTCTCTTTCTTTTTGCCTTCAGTCAAACTAAGGGAATGGATTTAATAGCACGGAACTGAACTGTGTGCAAACACCTCTTCCCCTTTGCAATGATTTCACAACAAGACAGACCAGAGTCCAGGTCTGCACAGTTATCCACAGGGTCACAGGGACAACCTGCTGCTGCAGCCAAAGACACTGTGGAATCACAGAGAGACAAACTTCTCCAGCTCGTGCCACATCTCCAGGGTCTTTGTGGACTCTTCCAAGTTTGACAGTTCTGCCTTCCTACTGTTGCCTTGCATTTGCTGAGGCAGTTGGACTACATGACCTCTCCATCCAAAATGATCCAACGATCCTGGGAGGATGCACTGAGCCAAGACAACCCAGAATGCTGCAGAGTTAGGAAAAAAAAAAGAACAGCTCCCCTTCAGGGAGACTTCCCACCTCCATTAGGGTGTGTTGTTTGGCCTTTGTTGCTGGGTAAAAGACTGCAGTATTTTTGGTCGACAGATGCAATCCAGTGCTGCATTGCACAGCTTTTGCTGACAGCTTTTTTCCTGGGGAGGGCCTAGTCTTTTGCTCTTTTACAAAAAACACCACTTGCACCCAACTAAAGTGGGACTAAGTGTACCTTCATTTTCTCAAGCTGTTCTGTAAAAATAAATAAAAATAGTATTATGGGGGTGAAAAATTTCGAGCCAGGTATCAGTTTACTGAATGTTATCAGGGAATACAGAATAGGAATATGCTTGCAAACACACATCTGCACTAACTTATCAAACTGTACAGTGCAAAATCTGACCCCAAGGAGTCTGTACAAAACAGTGGGAATGGAATCAGAGAGGGGAAGGAAAAAATCCTCAGCAGTGCCTGTCCCAGTCCAGGGGCATTACTGAGCAGCACCTACATTTCCATGGTTCTCTGGGCAGGTCATTTTTCCTGTGTGCCAAACAGCACATCTTTAAACTTCTTCCCATTGAAATACTAGAGACATTTCAGGGCACCTGAACAGCCAGATTCTTAAAGCACAACGACCTCAAGGCAAGGGAAGAAGTGAGATTCAGTGGCACTTGGCAGAAGCTGCCCAGTGCATTGTGTCAAATGGGTATTTACCAAAAGGAGCCACAAGCTCAAGCCATCAGGGAAAGAACCAGATGATGAAAGGGTGTTAGCTGCTGAGAATTTCTTTCGGAAGAAGTAGACTGTTGAGATAGAAATGTGCAATATACCATGGAACCTTATTCAAAGTCCAGCTGCAAAATACCTTAGTGTTAAGAGTCTGAAATAAATGCTAAAGTGTAATCAACTATGTGATTTTCTCTTTATTCCCAATCACTAATTAAAGAAACATAACTCAGATGTGATCTCACTTTGTGCTCCAGTGACATTAACATTAGAACAATATTGTCACTGTGTATTGGTCGCTTGTGCTCCTCACTGGAAGGCACTTGGTGCACCCCTGGATATCCTGCTAATGAGGTAAAAAAACAACACCTCTATAGTTCCAGATTTTCCTCACCTGTTTGGACACAGTTGGACAAACTGGACCAAGTTATTACTTGAAAGCCACCTGCTGAATTTAGCATTAATTACTCCTTATTTTGATCAGAGAGGAAAAAAGCTCATACAACACAATCTCTGTGGACCCAACAGAGAAAACATCCCCAGGGTCTTGTTAGAGCACAAACCTGCAAACAGGGATGACAGGTCAGAGAATCACAGAATCATCAACGTTGGAAGAGACCTTCCAGATCTTCTAGTCCAACTGTCAACCCAGCACTACCAGAATCACCCCTAAACCCCATCCCAAAGTGCCACATCCAGATGCCACCTGAATGCTTCCAGAGACTCCCCCACCTCCCTGGGCTACTTGTTCCAATGCCTGAACACTCTCAGTGGAAAAAGGGTTTTTGGATATCTAATATGAACCTTGCCTGATGCAATTTAAGGCCATTTCCTCTCTTCCTGTCACTAAAGGCTTTGCAGAACAGACCGACCCCCACCCCACTAAAACCTCCTTTCAGGTCATTGCAGAGAGCAATGAGGTCCCCCCTGAGCCTCCCCTTCTCCACACTCAACAAGCCCAGTTCCCTCAGCCGTCCCTCAGCAGACATGTTTTCCAGAGCCTTCCCCAGCTCCGTTCCCTTCTCTGGACACGCTCCAGCCCCTCAAGGGCCTTTTTGCACTGAGGGGCCAGAACTGGACACAGCACTCCAGGTGGGGCCTCCCCAGTGCCCAGTACAGAGGGGCAATCAGTTCTCTGCTCCTGCTGGCCACACTCTTCTCCACAAAGGCCACGATGCCCTTGGCCTTCTTGCCCCCCTGGGCACACTCTGCCTCATATCCAGCC
>NW_020887007.1:2762-4965 GCF_003945725.1 Corapipo altera
TGTGCTTCCAGTCTGCAGGTGGGAATCTTTGTCTGGATGGGTTCCCCAGACCTGCCTTACCAGCCCTGGCTTCCTGTTGGGGCTGTCTGCTCTTTCCCACACTCTGCACAGTGCAATTCTGTCCTGGGGGCTACTTCCAAAGCTTCACCTCTGTTCAGGCCTTGGAATTAAAGGCCTTCCTGTTTGCCACCAGTGCTTGTGTGTTGTGGTGCCTTATGGGATTTTCCTGCTTTGACAGTGTTTTGAGACAGTTCATTGTGCCCTTCAAGTCCTTCCATGTGCGCACACACACACACCACTCTCACCAGTGTCTGGCCCTCCAAAGAACACAAGCCCTGATGATTTGTAGCTCCCACTCCAGTGGTTGGCACTTGGATCTCCCTCCGTACCCAGAGCTCAGAGCTCCCTTGTGCCAGAAAGTTTAAAGAGATTGTGCCTCATTCTGCCAAGACAACCCTTGGAAAAAAGTGTCCCTCTGTGTTTCCTGGGAGAAGAGCACTCTATTGTCATCTTCCAAAAGTCTGGAGAGGTGCCAGAGATCTCCCAGGAAGGAATTTGGGGCCTCAAGAACATGACCCGTATATAGAGGCTGAGGACCCAGGGGTCAGGGGTGTGAAGATTGAGGACAGTAGAGGAGCAGCCTGAGAGGTCTGGAAGGGGAGTGTGAGAGCTGGTGGAGCTTTTCTTCCTGTCAGAAAACAGCCTAAGAAAGAACTAGTGCCACCAAGGGCAGTTGGGGTGGCCTAGACTGGTGACAATGAGTAAGAAATTTCCCTCCAAGGTCAGTGTTGTGGTGCAATATGTCACAAAGAAGGAGTCTGGATGAGCCCAAGGCTTTGTGTGTGCAGGAAGAGCCAGGGAGGACGCAGAGATGTCAGTGCAGGAAGGTGCCAGCCAGGTGGGGCAGGCGGGGGGATGTCGACAGCCTGCAGGGAAAGGGGCAGGGCATGGACACCGTAGGACAGCCTGGGCTGGAGAGGAGACAGGGATGGGGAGAAGCTGAAAGGCCCTGACACAGCCACCTTCTGCAGGCCTTTCGCCATGGCTGCTGTCTGTGCCCCTGATGCCAGGAGGAGGGCAGTGGCCCTTGCAGCCCTGGGGCCTCATGGCCTCCTTGTCCCTGCTCAGCAGCCTGGCAGGTGCCACCCCATGGTCCTGCCCTTGGCATTGCACATCCCACATCCCAGTGCCCCAGGAAGAGCCCTGAGGAATGAGGCAGGGACAGCATCTGCCTTCCCAGGGGCTGGGGGTCAGGCCTTGACCCGTTTGATTAAGGAAACAAGTCAAGGTTTCTTCAGCATCAGAACTACCTTTTCCTTGCTTGTCCATCCTTGTCATCACTGTCTGCACTTTTCTGCTCTAACTGGAACCTGGGGACAACTTCTCAGTTGTGTCCCTCAGTGAGACTCATTAATACTACAAGAAACTTTAGTGTTTCAATCTCACTTTGACTTCTTGAGAAGTTGTTTGAACTCACTCTCAGGGACTGAGTCTCATGTAAACAACACCAAACCCCCCCGAGGGTCATGAAATGTCTGGGGCTGTTGCTATTCTGCTGAGCTGGGCTGGGCTCCTGGCACACAGGGAGCTCCTGGCAAGCGGGCAGCACTGCAGAGAGACAGCTCTGCTGGTGAGCAGCTCCTCTGCACAGCCCAGCAGGGCTGAGGGCACTGCCTGCAGCACCAAGGGCAGGGGAGTGAGACAGAGAGAAGTTAAAGGCTGTCAGACATAGAATGATGCTGCGACCTCACTGGGGGAGAATTTTTAACAGATCTTGGCACAGGAAGTCTGGTCATGCAGGGCAATGGGACTGCAGCTTTTGGAGGCATCTGGTAAAGCTGGCACTGCCCATCAACTACAGATTCTGCAAGTGCAACTCTGAGACTATCTGGAGTGTAGAGGAGGAGGACATGCTCAGAGCTTCAGCTCCCTCTCAGAATATTTCCAAGACAAAGATTTTTATAAGGTTTAAGAAATTTCCTGAGATTGTGTTTCCAGTTTCCTACTCTGGAGGAATGGAAGGAATAAATCATTAACAAAGTTTTAATTTTGACAGGTCCCCGAGACATCTGAACTGTGAGTGCTCAGTAGGTCTGTCTGAGTTTCCTAATGTGCTTTCAGCCACTGCTCTCATCAGCATCACCTCTGCTAGACCCGTCAGGACTAGTCTGAGCTGTCCTTTTTGCACCTGCAAACGGAATAT
>NW_020887008.1:0-4964 GCF_003945725.1 Corapipo altera
GAAGCAGAGCAGAAACTGTGGATATGGAGCAACCTGTCACCCCACCAAGAGTGAGGTAAGTCATGAGCTGGAGAAAAGAGTTGGGGACTGTGTAAGGAGGTCCAAAGGTATCACCTTCCTTTCATCCCAAAATAACCCTATTCCTAGCAACCAATCCCAGAGAGATCCCTTCCGAACCCGTACCTCAGGAGACACTTCACCAAACTTCAACCTCTGATCATGACACAACTTCTGCCCCTTTCCACCCCCTCCCCTCTCCCGTGATAGCACTTCCAGGACCCTAGATAGGACTGGGGCAGGTGTGAGCTGAGGTGCATTGGAGGAGGAGAAGGAGGAGAAGGATGAGAAAGAGCTTCAGACTGACCTTGTTCCCAATGAGATGGAGGCGAGAGGAGTGGATGAGAGAGTGAGGAGAAGGTCTCTCTTTTATACTGCTCCTGCACCGCCCCAGGACCACGATCACTGCACAGGGCAGTAATTTTCTAACAGACTCACCTCAAAAACAAAATGTTCTGTGTAATGGCCCAGGTTGTGTTTTGGTTTCTGTCAACGTTGCTACTTCATTTCCTCATTTCTGACGTGCCTGTTCTGCCATGTCGGCTGCTTTCATGTGCTGAGATGAGGAGTCAAGGACATCCTGGGTAACGCTGTGTCAGTGAAGGCAGAAGATGTGCTCCAGGTGCTGAAGGGGTCCTACACAGGCAGGGAATGTTGTCTTAGAACTGTGAATTGGAATTTTTTACAGCTCCCTTTGTAGGAAGATGTTTCAGCTCTCTTCCTATTGCTGCAGTTTGCTCTGGGGAGAATGTTGTCTGAATGTGCAGCATCGGAGACAACCAAAGCCCACCCGAAAAAGGTAAATCACGCTGTGGTGGGGGGAAACAGTTTCCCCCCTGAAGTTTTAAAATGGTAAAACCCCAGGGGGTGGTAACCCTTGAGGTTTTACCTAACGAATGCTTCTGCAAAATATAAACATATCACAAGTAGAACGGAAGAGAAGGTAGTTGTAGTTATTGTTGAAGTAGCCATGTTGTAAGGCCACAAGGAGAAAGGGCAGGAGCCCCCCTAGGGGGCTCTGGCCCCCCCCAGCCCCAGCTGGGGGCTACAGGGACTTGGAACAGTGTAAAACTGGGCTAAGCACCTGTAGCTAGAAAGCTAAAGACATTTTCTCCACCATGAGTGAGCAGAGACAGAGCAGCAGCAGGAGCAGCGTCCAGAGACTGTGGCTGAGAGCCAAGAGATAACGGAGAAGCAGCAGAAACAAACATGCAGCCGAGCAGGAAGACACAGAGTTGTCTGAAGAGAAAGAGAGCCAGCAGCAGAGGGAGCAAGACTAAGCTCTACAGACAGAGACAGAGTTCTGGGGTAAGAACTGAATCAAAAACCCCAAACTCCTTGGAGACCCCTCCTAGAAAGGAGGAGGAGGATGAACTCTTACTTGAAAGAGTCTTGAAGTGCTACAGCACTGCAGAAAGGAGCTGAAAAGCTCCAAGAAGGAATGCGGAGGGGGTGACCTTGCCCCCCCCTGTGCTTGAGACAGAGCACGGAGCTCTGTAAAGGGAATTTGAATCCCCTGAAGATACGGACCATCACGAAGACCCCTGAGCTTCATGGTATGACCATGGTGAAATGTCTGTGTCTGGGTGAACGTAGCCCACAGAAGAGAAGACCCTCGCTTGGAGACAAAGGGCCATGAGGGCTTGGATACTCCCTCACATGTACTGGCAGAGATCCAGCTACAGCTGCTGCATGGAAGAGAGAGACAGAGATGCCTGCTGCCTTAGAGGCACTGCTGCTCTGAGAGTGGAAAGGATCTTTTCCTTCTTCCCTCCTGGACTTTTATTTGGAGGGGAGAAGAGATTTGATCCATTGTAAATACTTTTATGTCATGGTAGAGATAGCTAAGATTGTATATAATGTATTGTAGTATTTATTTGTACAGTCATTGTAATATATATTCCCTTTCCCCCATTTTGAGTCTTGTGTGGTGTCTGGAGAACACATCTCACACTGGGTTGAGATGTGGGAGGGGGTTTGAACTAGGGAATTGGATTTTGGTGCTCTCAAACCATGACACATGCAGAGGGCACAAGGAGTTCTTTCAAGGAGATGAGCAGCAAAAGGGACGTTTGTCCAAAGGCTGACTGGGGTAGCTTCACTGGGGACAGGAAAGGTGGAGGCACTGAAGGGATTCTTCGCCTTGGCCTTTACCTGCTGGAATTGCTGTCAAGAGATTGGGCTCCTGATGCGCCTTGGAAAGTTGACAGCAGGAAAGGCAGCAGGAAAGGCTGACCTGCACTAGGGCAGGATCAGATGTGGGAACATTTAAACAGACTGGACTGACATGAGTGTGTGTGACTTGGTTCCATGCACCCTGTTGGTGTCAGGTCAAGGCCGCTCTCAGCTCCCTTTGAAAGACACAGCAGTCACAAAATGGCTGGAACCAACTGGCTGTCAAAGAGCTTTGCAGCAGAGGAAGTGGGTCCTGGAGGACACCATGAGGCAGCCCTGGGCCCTTAGGGAAATGTCATCCAACCGCATCCTGGACTGCATTAGGAAGGGAGTCTTTCACATGATGGAAGGTAATCTCAGAAGTGTGGAGACAGAGGAGTCAGTGCCTCTCTCAGTCATCACCTACAAGGCCTCCCAGGTTGCTGCATCCCCTGAAAGCACTCCAAGAAGCTGGGAGGGCCTTCTCAGCAGTGAGTGGGCATCAAAAAAGGACTGCCTGAAGACCAGTGAAAGCCAACTGATGCATTCCAGGTCATGGCTGCTATAAAGGGAGTCCTAGACTATCTGGACAACTGGGCCACAGGAGCCCTCTGGCATTCATGAAGGATGAATGCAGATGGAAATGAAAAACCTCTTCAAGAAGTACAGGTTGGAGACTGAACTATGCTACAATCTGAGAGCCCTCAGACCTCCTGTGTTATGAGAGAGGGTGTGCCTTGGGGAGAGACTTGGAGAGCAGGTGCATGAACCTCTTACTCCAGGCCAATAAGACCATGCTGTGGTGAGGAGCTCTCCTGAGTGCTCTGTGGGGGAATAGAAAGGTTTGCAGAAAACATCTTCCCACTGGTAGGGATTCATCTTTCATCCTATACATCGAGTATTCTCTTGGCATTTGTGCTTTAGCACATTTCATTTCCAATGCCCAAAGGCCTCACTTGGAGAGCAACCCAGCAGTGTTGGGGGAGCAGGAACTTGTCCAACTCCCCAGTGCATGAGGGTTATCAGGGACCTGCAGTTCCACGTGCCTGGGGATGCTCAGGGAGGGGATGTGCTCAGAAGGGCCCTGGGTACAAACCCAGCTCTCAGTGATGCTCTTCCTGCTCTGCAGGCATGGAGGCAGCTGGGACGCATCCCAGGAGGGCAAGGGAATGCCTTCAGTAGGCAAATTTCCTGGGATAGGCTCTCCCTTCCTGTGGTGAGTCATGCTCTAATTTTGGGTTGGCCGTGCGTCAGCATTTGGTGTTAGGGCAAACTAAGAGTATGTGTTGTGTGCAGACCCACGTCCCTTGCAGGGACACAATTCCCCTCCAGCAAGGGCAGCTCCATCCATAACCCAAGAAAACTGGTCTAAGCACTGGGCTATACCTGAGTACACAGCTCCAGGCAGCCACAACAGCCATTGCTGTCAGCATGACCTTCTTGCCAACACACCCACAGCTTCAGGGGCTCAAAGGACAGTCAACATGTTTGGAAAAGTCTCTCCTGTTGGTCAGGGTCTAGAGAGTGCAGCCAAAGTACATGGCAGCATGAGGAGAATGAGACATCCAAGGTGCTGTCCCAAGGTCCAATGCACCCCTCACGTAGTGAGGAGAGACCTGACTCCATCAGAACTGTTGGATAATCATGGTATTTAGGAAGAATAACATTTTCCTTCTTCATGGTGACTGAAGCCAGTGATATGAGACCTCCAGAGATGGCCATGAGAGGGGATGACTCTTCCAAATAAATCAGTAGAGGATTGAGGGTGAAGGATAAGTCACATTGTCAGGCACAGGAGCCTTTGTACACCCAGGACAAAGTCTGGCATGGGCAGGAGGAGATTCAAACTCTTCTGCAATGGGGGGTGAAAAGAACCTCACCAGATTTCCCCAGTTCCATGTCCTACATCTGCACAGACCTCTCCTACACTTGAGGGCACATCTGACGGTGGTGACGTGATCCCTCTTGGGAAATCCTTAGACCTGTCATCCTGGAACTTGAAAGGAGCCAACAAAGCCTAATGGGCATGGCAGAAATGAGGAAATGTACTGGCAGTAGTGATGGAAAACAAAACACAACCTGGGGCATTATGTGGGATATTTTGCTTTGGAGATGAGTCTGCTGGAAAATTACTGCCCTGGTGCAGTGACTGTGGGCCTGGGGCAGTGCAGGAGAAGTATAAAAGTGGGTCCTTCTTCTCATCCTCTCATTCACTCCTCCTGACACGATCTCCTTGAGAACAAGGTGAGTCTGAAGCTCTTTATCCTTCTTTTTTTTTTCTCTCCACTCATTATACTTCCATGGGATTTTTCAGCACAAAACTGCTCTTTGTTTCTATGCTTGCTTTTTGTGCTGCTTGCCACGGGGGAGGGAAGGGTGTAGAAGGGGTGGCAAGGAGAGAGGCTGGAGCTCACTTAGGTCTTATGGGCTAGGAAGGGATCTCCCTGGGCTTGGTTGCATTTTGCAGGTCTCTTTTGGGCTTTGGAGAAGGAGAAGCCTTCTCCTGTGCCAGGGTTGTGGGTTTGATTCCCGTACGGGCCATTCACTTATGAGTTGGACTCGACGATCCTTGTGGGTCCCTTCTGATCCAGAATATTTTGTGATTCTGTGACTCTGTATGACACCTCCAGCTCTTGGTGCCACCTCGTGTCTTCTCTCCCTTGTGGTGGTGTGACAGGCTTTCACTCACCCCTCATGTTTTTCTTCCCCCTGCCCTCTGTCCCAGGTGCAGCTCCAGCCCCAGACATGTCCTG
>NW_020887009.1:0-4961 GCF_003945725.1 Corapipo altera
TGAAGCTGTGCAGTGCTGGTGCTTGTGACTCCCTGGGGTCTCTGTGGCCCTGCCAAAAGGTACCTTTCCTGTCCCCACAGACTTTGACGACGATGGGACTCTGGACAGGAGGGACCTGGAGCAACTGGTGAACTGCCTGACGGGGCAGGGCGAGGAGTCCCGGCTGAGCAGGGCGGAGATGGAGCAGCTCATCCAAAACGTGAGCGCGTCGGGCAGGGCACGGACACTGCACGGCCCCAGGCACAGAGCTCACCATCCCCTTTCCCCCCAGATCCTGGAGGAGTCTGACATCGACAAGGACGGCACCATCAACCTCTCCGAGTTCCAGCATGTCGTCTCCCGCTCCCCAGACTTTGCCAGGTGCGGTGGTGCCCAGCAGCACAGCCTATCCCAGGGCCTGTCTGGGGGTTCATTGTCCCAGTTGCTGAGCTGGGGCAGAGCTCATGGTGGCAGGAGGGCAGGGCTGCCCTCTGCCAGGTCTGCCACAATGGCAGAGCGAGCTGCATCCCAAGCTGGCTCTGCAGAGCCTCTCCCACATGGGAACGTGGGTCCCTGCAGCAGTGGGCGCTCGCAAACTCTTTGTGTGACCCAGCGAGGAGGTGCAGAACCTGTTGTATCTCTTGCAGCTCCTTCAAGATCGTCATGTGAGCCCCATGTCTCACCAGCACCACTCCTCCAGTTCCTCCAGAACCACTTGTCCAGTTCCTCCAGCATCATTCCTCCAGTTTCTCCACCACTCCTCCAGTTCCTCCAGCGCTCCTCTGGCTCCTGCAGCTCCTTGTGGGCTCAGCCATTTTTTCTTTCAGAGAGCACAGGCCTGGCCCCTCACTGGCCCAGCAATGCCACAGTGCCTTGGGCAGGAGCCCTCCTGCTTTCCTCTCAGGTGCCTGGCAGTGGGGGGCCCTAGGAATCTGCCTCTCCTGCAGCCCCTCTGTTCTCCCAGCACCAGTTTGACTCCATAAGCAGTCTAAGGGCAGCTCTGCAGGTGGGGGAGGCTGAGCTGCTCCTGCCTGGGGCCACTCTGTGCCAGCACAGCCCCTCCCTGCCCTCAGGACCAACTCCCAAATCCCTAAAGACCAATTCCCAAGTTGTGCCTTCCAGCAGCAGGCAGAGAGCTGCCTCCCTCTCCAGCCTCTTCTCAGCTTCCTCATCTTCCTGGGAGCGTCCCTGCTGCCACATGGATTCATTTCTCTGAGCAGTAACCCGAACATGGATCCTCTGAGCACTAACCAAACTGTGGATCGTTTTTCCTGAGCAATAACCCAAACGGGGCCGTTTCTCTGAGCAATAACCCAAGTGTCACTGTACAGGTGCCAACCCACAGCAGAGCTGTCCCCCCACGGCTGCACAGGACACATTCCTTCCCCACTGGCACAGCCCACGGGTGCGCAGCTGGACTCCCCCGTGCTGCCTCAGCACTGACCGTTCTCAAAGCCTGTTCTCCTCTTCCTCCCTTTCCCTCTCTGCCCCTCCTCTGGCTCCAGCCCAGCAGCTGCTTGGCTGCGCCGGCCTCTTCCTCCCCCAGCCCCTGTGAGGACACAAATAAAGGGCTCTGGTTTCACCCTCACTCTTTGCTGCCTTTGTCTGGCTGCGGGACGGGTGCCACGAGGGTGCTGGGGACACAGGCCCCTGCCAGGCCCGTCTGCCCATATACGAGCCACTGCTGTGGGACAGGTCCCACGTCCTGCGCGGTGACAGCCCTTTCCATGGCCACCTCCCTGCCTTCCTCCCTCCCTCCTCCATGACGGGATAGTTCTGGGCAGCACAAAGATCTCGGTGCTTCTGAGGGAAATCCCGGCCAGGCGAGCGGGACCTTCGCTGTGGGCAGCACTGGGGCCCTTTGAGCCTGTTCAGCCACCGGCTCTGCCCTGGCCCGCAGCCAGCGGCCCCTCCGGGCTGGTGCGGGGCCTGGGCCTGGGGTCCAGCTGGCCCTGCAGAGCCCCTGTGCTGGTGTGGGGCCCGCCTTGGAGCAACCCACGCCGGTTCCTGTCCCAGTCTCAGTCCCGGTGCCATCCCCTCTCCAGCCGCCGCGCCGGCTCGGGCAGCAGCAGG
Source organism: Corapipo altera (assembly GCF_003945725.1). Classification (NCBI taxonomy): domain Eukaryota; kingdom Metazoa; phylum Chordata; class Aves; order Passeriformes; family Pipridae; genus Corapipo; species Corapipo altera. The sequence goes on from NW_020887009.1 coordinate 2,053, forward strand.
ACGTGGCCCCGCTCCAGCGGGCTGGCGTTGATGGCCACCAGCAGCGGGTCGGGCGGCGGCCCCGGGCCCCCGGCGCGGCGCAGGCGGAGCAGCAGCTCGGCGGGGCGCAGCCGGGTGAAGTTGAAGGCGTCGGGGTCGAAGGGGTCCCGGAGGCTGCGGACGGGCTGCGGTGGGCGGCGCTCGGCGCTGCGCTGCTCGTTCAGCTGCGCCACGAGGCGCACGGGGCCGGGCAGGACGCGGGTGGGCATCGGCCCGAGCCGGTACCGGAACAGCCCCCGCTCCATACGGTCGCTCCAGCCCGCCAGCAGCGCCCTGTCGAAGCGGGAGGGCGCGGAGTCCGGGTCGTCCCAGCCGGCCGGCTGCAGCACGAAATCCTCCTCGCCGTACACGAACTCCTCGGGGCTCGGCTCGCCCCGCTCCTCGCCCGCCGCCATTGCCGGTGCGGGGCGGGCTCAGCCGCGAACCCGCGGCCTCGGGATCCGCCGGGAGGGCGGGGCTACGCGGGACGGGTGGGCGTGGCTGTCTGGCCGCGGGGCGTTGCCACGGCAGCGGGTGAGTGACAGGTGGCGGAAGCGGCGCCATGGGCGGCTCGGCCAGTCTGCTGCCGCGGGACGCGCTGGGCGAGTACCAGGTACGGCACCGGCACCGGCGGAGAGGGGCGGCGCCGGGGGGACACGGGGCGGTGTGACCCCGGGAGGCAGCTGCCCATAGGCCGAGGGACCCGGGGCTGCGTTGCCTCGGGTCAGGCCCTGACCCCGCTGCCGGTACTGACCCCGGTACTGACCCCGGTACTGACCCCGCTGCCGGTACTGACTCCGGTACTGACCCCGGTACTGACCCCGGCGCCCGGTGCTGCCCCCGGTACTGCCCCCGGTGCTGACCCCGGTACTGCCCCCGGTGCCCGGTGCTGACCCCGGTACTGCCCCCGGTGCCCGGTGCTGACCCGCACTCTCCCCGCAGGAGCTGACGTTCCTGAGCAAGCAGGAGATCCTGCTGTAAGTACTGCCCGTGGGGCGGGATGTGGGTGCAGACCCCCGGCCCCCCGTAGTCCCAGGGCCTCGGGCTGTGCTGGGGGTCGCGGAGGGCCCCGGCCCCGCCCCGGGGCTACCGTTCCGCCGCGATGCCCCGCTGAGCCGGGAGGTGCCGGTGCCGTTCCCTGACAGTGGGGTGTCACAGGGCAAAGGTCCGCGGGTGCTGCCGGTGGCGCGGGCCGGGCCGGGTCCGCCCTGACGGGCGGGGTGGGGACTGCGGAGCCGCCCCGAGCCCCCTCTGAATCCCCAGCCCTGGGGCGGGCAGCACCAGGCCGGCTCCTCTCCCTGGCCCCGGGAGCAGCTGGGGGACCCCCGGGCCGGCATGCACCCGCCCGGCCCTGGGAAGCGCCGCCGGTGCCCAGAGGGGCTGCTGCCATCCCGGGAGCACCACAGAGCCGCTCTTGTTCTTTCCTCTTCAAGTGCCTACAAGAGGTTCAGTGAACTGCTGCCAAAGCAGGAGCGGGAGAACGCCTGCTCCGCGCGGGTTCCCAAGAGCCACCTCCTGACGCTGCCTGAGCTGCGGGTACGGTGCCTGGCACACTCAGGACGCTTCTGCTCCCGGGTGGGGGCATGTTTGGGCAGGGCCTCGATTTACCCACCACGGCCTCACCGTGCCAATGCTCTGCCCTCAGCTGTGCCCACAAACAGCTTCCTGGTCCCCAGGGAGCTGCTGAGGATCCCGGGGATCCTGCTGTGCCATGGATTCCAGGGATCCCTGCAGCGCATCCCAGGAGGCACAGGACAGGCTCAGCTGTGCTGTGGGTGCTGCACTGGTGGCAGAGCGGGGCACTTGCTCAGCTGCTGGAGCAGCAGCCACAGCCGGTGTGTGCCGGAGGGAGCCAGCCCAGCCCAGCCCTGCCTGAGCCGTTCCTGTGTCCACAGGCAAACCCCTTCCAGCACCGGATCTGCCATGTGTTCTCCACCTCGGAGGCCGGGGACAACAGCATGTCCTTTGAAGACTTCCTTGCCATGCATCTTTGGTAAGGCTGGGGGCTGCTGCTGTCTCCTGGGGTCCCCACACCTCAAGGAAGAGGGGATGGGAGGATGAATCCATGTTCAGGAGAGCCGCCCATAAGGGACAGTGGCTTTCGGATCTCCCTGTGGGAATGGCTGTTTTGGCACAGTGAAGCTGTGCAGTGCTGGTGCTTGTGACTCCCTGGGGTCTCTGTGGCCCTGCCAAAAGGTACCTTTCCTGTCCCCACAGACTTTGACGACGATGGGACTCTGGACAGGAGGGACCTGGAGCAACTGGTGAACTGCCTGACGGGGCAGGGCGAGGAGTCCCGGCTGAGCAGGGCGGAGATGGAGCAGCTCATCCAAAACGTGAGCGCGTCGGGCAGGGCACGGACACTGCACGGCCCCAGGCACAGAGCTCACCATCCCCTTTCCCCCCAGATCCTGGAGGAGTCTGACATCGACAAGGACGGCACCATCAACCTCTCCGAGTTCCAGCATGTCGTCTCCCGCTCCCCAGACTTTGCCAGGTGCGGTGGTGCCCAGCAGCACAGCCTATCCCAGGGCCTGTCTGGGGGTTCATTGTCCCAGTTGCTGAGCTGGGGCAGAGCTCATGGTGGCAGGAGGGCAGGGCTGCCCTCTGCCAGGTCTGCCACAATGGCAGAGCGAGCTGCATCCCAAGCTGGCTCTGCAGAGCCTCTCCCACATGGGAACGTGGGTCCCTGCAGCAGTGGGCGCTCGCAAACTCTTTGTGTGACCCAGCGAGGAGGTGCAGAACCTGTTGTATCTCTTGCAGCTCCTTCAAGATCGTCATGTGAGCCCCATGTCTCACCAGCACCACTCCTCCAGTTCCTCCAGAACCACTTGTCCAGTTCCTCCAGCATCATTCCTCCAGTTTCTCCACCACTCCTCCAGTTCCTCCAG
>NW_020887010.1:0-4960 GCF_003945725.1 Corapipo altera
TGGGAAGGGCCGGGATGGGGATGAGCCCCCTTGGGAATGTTGGGAAGCAGGAAGGGCTGCGATGGGGATGAGCCCCTTTGGAATGAGCTGCCGGAGGGGGCTGAGGGAGGAAATCCAGGGGCTGAGGGAGGAAATCCAGGAGCCGTCGCTCCCCGGAGGCGGCGGGATTTGAGGAATATCCCCGCGGCCACCCGGTGATACAACGGGGGGAGGGAGGAGACGCTGAGCTCTGCCCCCCACCCCTGCCCCGGGGAGGGGTGACCTACGGCTGCAAAAATGCACTTCCACTTGGGGGGACTGCTCCCAGTCGGGGATGAAAACATTTGTTCCTGACATTGGAGTCATTCCTGGGATTGCAACACCCGGGCTGTGTTTCCAATTAATCTGCTGAAGTCGTCACGTATTTCCAGCACGGAGAAAATCTGGCATTCCCCGCCCCCCTCCCTCCCTCCACGCTGAAATGCCAGCTGGGATGGGATGGGATGGGATAGGATGGGATGGGATGGGATGGGATGGGATGGGATGGAGCGAGGAGGGAATGCCCTCCCCCTGGGCACGGGATCACCGAGGGGCAGCGGCAGCTCCTCGGGGATGTGGGAGGGGGCAGAGCGGCTCCTCCTGGGAACGGAGCTGCTTGGAAGGGCTGTTGGGTCACTGCTGGGATTTTCCCGACCGGTTTCCTGCTGTCTCTGGGGGCGTGTTGGGTTTTGGGGAGAAGGGGAAGGGGGGTGCAGTGGGTTTTCCTCGGGGGGATTCGCCCCGCGGGATTCACGGCCCTGGAGGGAAGGACTGGGAGAGCTGGGGATGGGGGAGTGACCTCTCCAGCCCAGCCTCCTCCCAGGCCCTCCCCTGGGTGCTCCTGCCCCGGGTGAAGGCTGCAGGATGGGTTTTTTTGGGAGCTGAGCCATCCCTGTGGCGCGGGGATGGATCAGGCTCCCAGGGTCGGGATGAGTTCGGAGTCCCTGGAGCTGGGTGTGGGATGGGGGGGTCCTGGAGGTGCATCCCCATGTCGGGTGGCTCTCCAGGGAGCCGCTGGAAGGACAGACATCCCCTCGCTGCTGGATTCCTCTCCCTGGGCTGCCTTTGCTGCCCGGAGCTGGAAGGGACCCGTCACATTCCTCTCATTCATCTCCCGGGGGATTTTCTGAGGAATGAAACGGGCTCTGGAGCCCCAGCTGGGCGGGAGCGTGTCGTGCACAAGCACAAACACTCTTGGAAAGGCCCTAAACCCCAGCCCTGTCCAAGGAGGAGGATGGGGCCGAGTCCTCCCCTCCCTCCAGAGCCCGCAGGGATGACCCCGGGACTGGGGATGGGGAAGCTCCGAGGGTCTCCTGGGCTGGTCAGGAGGTGGCTGCTGACTGGGGTCACTGGTGGCCTTTCCCTCGAGGGAGAACCCCGCGAAACCGCCTTTGGAAAAGGAATGTGGGAACCGCTTTGACCTGGGGGGAGCCAGAGCCGGGCTGGGGTGTCCCCCGGCCCCCCGTTTTCCAGAACCCCTCTCCCCGGGCTGTAGGGACAGGGTCGGGGTTTTCCTGCTCCAAACGGCTTCCTCTGGAGCTGGAAAGCGTTAAGTGAGGGGGGCGGTGACGAGACCGCTCCCAAAAACCGGGTCGGGCTCCGTTCCCAGCCCGAGGGCAGCGCCGGGGCAGCGCGTTCGTGCTCCTCCTAGGGGGGGGAGTGCCGTGCGAGCCCGAGCCCCCTCCTCAGAGCAGAGCCCTAAAAACCCGCCCCAAAGCCCCGGGAAGCCGGGAGAGGAGGGGGGAGGCAAGTTTGGTGCAGGTAATTAATGCATCGGTGTAACCAACCCAAAGGATTCTGTGCCGAGTTCCCAAGTCGCTCCCGGAATAGAATCTTCCCGATGTGCCTCTGCTGGAAGAAGTCTGGGCCGTGCAGTTTTGGGTGGGTTTTTTTTTTTTCAGCAGGGAGGATGTAACTTTTCTATATTTTGCTGGCAGGACAATAATCCTGATGGGTTCTATTTTTAACCCGTCAGCGGGGCAAAAACGCGCTCGGGAACGTTGAGGGAGCGGGAGCGGCTTTGGGAGCCACACCAGCATCTCCGGGGGGGCCTGGCCCCCATTTTTTGGCAGGTCAAGAGAGGTCAGGCTGCTCTGGGATGGTCTCCCTGCTCTGGGATGGTCTCCCTGCTCCGGGATGGTCTCCCTGCTCCGGTGGGGCCCGGGGGTCGTGGTGGGGAGGAGCGGGGACCTGTGGCATCATCCACCCTCCTCCTCCTCCTCCTCCCCGTCCCCTCCCCGCCCAAGGGTCTGTGCTGCCGACTCTGGGATGCTCCTTCAGCCCTGAAATCCCAGCTCGGGTCCTAAAAGCATCTCAGACCTTTTAAATAGACGTGGTTTATGTTTGGGTTTTTTTTTTTAAAGGAGAACAATTTATTTTTTACAAGGAAACGGTTCCTGTCGCCACCTCGATGCCGCCGAAGGGCTGCGAGTGGTAACTCGCCCTCCGAAATCCCTCCCGGCTGGGGGGTGGGTACCAAAACTGGCACCGTCTGGAGCCGCCAACCCCAAATTCGGGGGCTGACCCGTGACTTTGGAGCGGGCCCTGCTGCTGCCACCCTCCTGTGCCGCCAGCAGCGTCCTCGGCAGGCCGGGCTTGCGTCGCTCCTCGCAGGGTTTTCCAAGTGCTGACGTGTGTGCCCGAGCAGCCCGAACACGTGCACCTCCCATCTGGAGCAGAAAACAGGGATTTAGGGTGGGACCGGCTCCCCCGGGGGCTTCCTTTCGCCCTCCGGGCTGGGCCCGGAGAAAGCGTCTTCTGCCGTCTCGGTGCTTTTTTTTTTTTTTTTTTTTTTTTTTTTTTTTTTTTTTTTTTTTTTTTTTTGCGGGGGGAAAACCCCCCCCCCCCCCCCCCCCCCCCCCCCCGCTCCGGGGAGTGGATTTTGGGGCGTCGCAGAGTCTCTGCTCTGCAGCCCCTCCGCGCAGGGAGCTCCGGGCGTCCACATCGGCCGCCGGATTTGGGATTCAGTCGGGACCTGGGGGGGGGGCCCGGTGAAGCTGGAGCTGGACAGGGCAGCAGGTTTGTGTTCGGGGCCGCTCCTCTGGGGCTCGGAGGCGGTTTTGGCTCTGCCCTGCCGGGCGTGCAGCTCGGCCCGGGGCGGACAATGGCAGGAAGCGGAACCACGAGCGGCTCCCGCATCCTCCCGGAGCCTCTCCCGAGCTATTTCCATCCCATTGTCCGCGGGGACAGGAAGGATGTTTCCAGCCTTCTTCCTTTTTGCCTCAAAGGGACGCGTGGGGCGGGCGGGGAGGGAGAAGGGGGGGATTTGTGTCGCCGGTGCTTGTGCGAGAGGCACAATCGCGGCTCTTTGAAGCGCCGCCCCGGGCAGGGGGTGATGCGGCTCGGGCTGAGACCTCCCTGAGCTGTCCCCGCGCTTGGCACCGGAGATGCAGCTCGTCCTGTGTCCCCGCTGGCAGCCGGCGGGCTCCGGGGTGTCCTCCCGGGGGCTCGGAGCCCTGCCAGAGCTGCTCCTGCGGCGTGGCCGGTGGTGGACACGGGCACTGGGGGTGGCAGCGCCGGTGGAGACGCTGCTGCCTCCACTCCCCTCGCTCCCAGGGCGGGGGTGAGGCGGCTGGAGCTCCCTGGGAGGTATTTTGGGGAGGCAGACTGGGATCCTGGCGTTATCGGTGCCCTGAGCACCGTGGCGGGGGTCGTGAGGGGATGAAACCATCCCCCTGTCCCCTCGGGGTGGGGATGGTTTCAGTTGTCTTTGCGAGGTCCCCTCTTGCTTTGTGATGCAGAAATAGGGCCATGAAAGGGAGTTCTGCCTTTCTTTGCCTGTTTTTAGCCCTTCCCCTCGTGGACAGGGCTCTGGTGGTGACAAAGAGGGGGCTGCGACGTCCTCCCCGTGTTTTTTTTTGCGGAGCTCCCGTTGCTGGGGAAGGCGAAGCCGAGGCCCCTCCTCGTGCTCCCACGTGCCAGGAAGTGAAAGCAGAATTAATTAAGACGAGAAATGATCTTAATTTGTTGCTGGCTGAATCCCTTTAGCACCAGCAAACCCCGAAGCTCGTGGTGGGAGCGCGGCCACACCTCTGCCGGCGTTCGGAGGCGCAGAAGGGGCACAGCTCCGAGGGTCTGGGGTTTTCCTGGTTTTACTGGGGGAGGGGGGGGTTGTTTCTTCCCGGTAGCAGCCAAACTGGGAAATGCCCATCTCCCAGTGACCTGGATCGCAGCTGAGCCGGGATCATCCTGGGACAGCCAGGAGAGGCCAAAGGCAGCTCTCACATGTGCTGGCGCCGGGTCCGTCCCGGGTTTTTTTTTCCAGGGAGGAGCAGAAACCTTTCAGGATCCCTTTGGGCTCTTCCATCCCCCTGCAACAGCACCCGTCCCGCGCGGTCCCTGTCACGGGGACACCCCCCCAGAGCCCTCCCGGAGCCGCCCAACATTCCTGACACATCCCAGGGTCGGGGCCAGCCCCTGGAACCTGCCGGGAGCACCGGGAGCTCCCGGATTTCGCCGTGTCCAGCGGTGCCGGGGAGATGGAGCAACGCCTTGGCCCTCGGAGCTCTTTGGATCCAGGGAAAACCGCGGACGAGCCCCGTTGTGCCCAGGGCTCGGGGTGACACCCGCCCCTGGTTTGAACCCTTCCCGCACGTTCTGGCCGCGCTGTGTGTCCGCCTGTGGGGCGCGGGGGGGCTGGAGAAGCCCCGGGGAGGAGGAGGAGGAGGAGGAGGAGGGGATGTGCAGTTCTGTGGTTTCGTGGTTGGAGGGAGCACAGGAGCAGCTCCCCGGCACCGGCGATGCCGGAGGAGCCGCCGCGATAAAACCCCACGGCAGGGCGGGGGAAAAAATCCCCCCCCCCCCCCAAATATTTCTTTTCAGAGCGGAGCGAGCAAAGGGGTGGCAGCTTTCTGATCGCGCGGCCTCTCGCACCTCCCTGCCACGGCCGAGGGGGTCGGGGGTGGGCACCGCCGGGAGCGGCAGGAGGAGGGCTGGAATTGCG
>NW_020887011.1:0-4960 GCF_003945725.1 Corapipo altera
AGTACCGGGCACTGCTGCAGGAGGGGCAGCAGGACCTTGTGTATGTATTCCATACTGTAGCAAGGGAATAGCATGAAATCCTTGTGTACTTATTTGCCAACGGAGACTTCTCATCCCTGGAGCATCAACATCTTTTTTGACTGAATATCCGGTATTATTGGGGATTTGTGAATTAATTGCTCTCCTTTTGCAGTGCCTCCCAAGGTGCTTTCCAAGGAAGTGGAAAATCCTCCCAGTCATATTCTGCTTCCTACTCCCATTCCCAGTGTGGGGAAATGGCAGGTAAGACAACACTTTGTAAGGATGTGGTTATTAGTGGGTTACATCTGCCCCAATGGCTGCAATGTAGTTTGTAAGAAGAAAGATTTGTAGTTTGGGCTGGGTGAAATTCCCAGGTCCATTAGCCTGGGAGTGAGAGAACCTCATTACTCTGTTACGGAGGAATCAGGCATTAAAATACAGCAAGTTTTGCCCTTCCCTCTACCTAATTATAAAATATAGACCATAAACTTTACGGGATGGGTTATGCTTTTTTGCTCATCAGAATAATAAAAAAAATACAGTTCTGAGAAAGTGCTCAGGTCACTGCTGGGCACGGAGCCTCTGCCCCTGTCCTGCTGACACAGTGTCAGGTGTGAGGATTCCCTCGGCAGGAATGCTCAGATTTCCCCTCAAGGCGATGATTTGCTCGGTGTTCACACAGGACAGTCAAGAGTGTGTTAGAGCAGCAGCAGCGACCCCGACAGCGTCCAGCGAGAGACGGACCCCGGCACTTGTGCAGCACGGCCGGGGCAGCGGGAAGGGCTCGGGACCGGAGCCTGCTCACCTGCCCCAGCCCCCCGTCCTCGCCCTGCAGTGCTTGGCTTACTCACCTTGTCTGTGGCAACTGCTTCTTTGTTTAAGGGCTCACACTCTGCTCGAAACCCTTCTCTAATAAACCTTTACTTCTGCAACGCAAATCACAACCACGTGTCTGAGAAAGTGAATTCAACCAACCCAGGGTGGGTCCTCCCCCAGCTCCCCCCTCAAACACGGGCTGTGCAGTGGTTCTGGGTGACTCAGTCCCGGGACAATCCGTTTTGCACTAAGGAAATTGTCACGGTGCTGAGATAAAATCTCCAAGCAAGGGGAAAAGTCAGGAATTGTGAGCATGGCTGTGTGAGGTGTGACAGATTCCAGGCTCTGCCTGAGGGAACTGCCAGGTTCCCTGTCAGAACTCTCTGCTCAAAAGCAAGAGGTTGAATGAATGATGTGAGTGAAAGGAGGAAGAAAATACCAATGCTGGGGAACTCAGAAGATTCTTTAATTAACTGTTAATGTACTAAACTGTGTTCAATGGTACTATTGTGACAGATATCTGAGTCCATCAGTCTCATCCCAGCTGGAGTCCTATGGGAAGGAGTGACTCAGGAGAAGTTGTTCCAGTATGTAGGGGCTTCCTCACAAGTATTTCTACACCTCTGACTGTGCAGACAATCACATATTGCTGCCTTCTGTTGGGAAATACAGACAACAATGCAATGGGCCTGTTTCCTTTAGTGTCATGCACCAAAAGCATTCCTATATTTTATGATAGAAATTTCAATTTAAATACTGATTTAATACCAAGAACACAATTTCTGTCAGTACACGCAGCTGGCTGATATTCTGCCTTCAGCAGAATTTTATTTACTGAAGGTATGTTCTATATTTTACTGCTTAAAAAGATAAAATACGCAATAGAAGTAGAGATGAGACAGCAATACTAAATTAAGGTAGCTCTTTTACATGCATTTTGCTTTCTGAAGATCACAGTGAAGGCCCTTTTCAATCTGTGACTGATGCCCACAGTCAGCCAGGTGTCACTCCCTTACAAGCACCTGTTGGTCCCCTCTGTGACTAAACCTGCTCTTGAGTATTTCCCATTTTATCTCAGATGGAGGGTATTGGTCTGTTAGGGCAATGAAATTTAAGATTCTCTCATCACAACCAACTTACAACAGTATGATTTGGTTTAGGTCTTCTTTCAGTAACCACATGCCTTGGTTCTGCCAAACAGCACCGGGACTGCAGCCTGCAGTGAGTGTCCAGAGAGACACTTCTACTCAGTGAGTAGTCAGTTGAAAAACTGACTTTTATCAGTCCAACAACAGGAATTTTTGTGAATAAAAGCCTGACTACAATGAATAAAAAGCTCATTTCAGGTTTTAACAGTGTATGTAAAGCAAATGCAAATATGACTTTGGTCTCCAAAGGCTGCCAGAACTCACTCAAGTCTCAGCTGTACTTACTGAACCAAAGCTGGTGAGGGACACATCTCTTTTGAGGCAGGATTATGTAGCCTTCAACTACAGTTAATGTGTATAAGTAAGCACTGAACATTAATGCATACAGGTAAGCTCTCATGTGACAGGAGTCACATAAGAGAAAAATGAGCCCAGAATGTGGGGCTGTGGAAACCATTCAGCTCTGGATGAACTGAAGAAACACACAGGTGAGCGATGCTGCAGGGAGAGGGGTGAGGGATGAGGAAAGCACAGATGGAGTTCCTGATGAAACTCCTGGGAGTAGCACTCTTCTTACCAAGACCACAGTTGACTCATTTGCTGTAAAACAATTAATTACCAGTAATTGTTTCTGAGGTTGTCCTCTCCCTCTTGTATGACTGAAGACATACATCCAGTAATGCATCACAGCTTCTGGGGAAACCACAGGCTGCTTTTAGTTCTTTTGCCAATTCAGAGTATCTGCTTGTGGCTCCACATCCAGTTTCACCAGTGAGTAAAGAGCACCGGGAAAGGATCCACAGCACTCCTACTTCAAACAAACTTCTGACTTACAGAGGTCCACGGGGTGCATTGTGAGCCAAAGGCCTGCCAGGGGAAGATGTGATCTCAAAGCTCTCACAGCCCCTCTGGAGGGCTGAGGAGCCTCAACACCTTCTACAGCAGAATGTCTAAGCTGCCTTTGTCCTTGCAGGGACTGTGGGAGGACCTGAACAGCCCCAGCTCTTCTGGCTGGTGACGTAAATCAGTGTGTCCAAACTGACTCACAACAGCCAACTCCAGCCAAGAGCCGTGTCCACAGGATGGTGACAAGAAATGCACAGGGAGACAAGGAAATGCCCCCAAGTTACAGAGCAGAAGGTCTGAAGTTTAAGTGTTTGGGATGCAGCTACAGCAATAAGGATGGTTAGATCAGTTGTTCAAAACAAGAAGAGAGGGACAGAGAGACAGAGAGACAGAGAAAAGGCTCCTGGTGATGGTATGAAATTACAGCATTGGGAAATGTCAGGAATTGTTGGGTCGGGTATTGTGATGCAACGGTGCCAAGAAGGAGATACAAAGTCAACACCTCTGGCACTAAGGCCAGTCAGCAATAAACATCTCATAGGGGAGAATAAAAGTGCATTTCAACAATCTAATGAGGAAAATATGACTAAGGAATCACACCCTGTGAGAAAATAATTTTTATTTTTTAATAATGATGACTCAGTCTCAATAACATATGCAAAGCAACTGGTTCTGACGTGCAGATAATTAGAGAGATACCAATAAAACAACAATCATAATTATGCAGATCAAAGGATTACATTATCTGTGATCCGGGGGTGGTGGTGTGTCAAGAAAGAGGGTAAATGGCTTTCCATGATTCTTCAGTCGGCCATGACACACGTTAGTAACTTCCATGGGTCTCATAAACGCTGTGGTAGGAGAGAAAATGCTGCTGGAGCCACAAGTGCAGGGTGTGTGTAACACTGTAAATGCAGAAACCATTTGGAGAACCCTTCCCAAGAAGGGTTCATCACATCCTGCCCCCTTATGGGAACGGTGCAGTTGTGCAGCACCAAGGGACAAAAGATTGAAGGTAAGGAGGGTCTAGAGGATCATCACAGCTGCCTCTGTTACACAAGGATAAAGTGCCCACCATCAACTGACCAAGGTCAATCTTGAAACTCTTTCTCTCTTCCACCCAAAGCTCCTGCAATGGAAGCACCTCCAGACCCTTCTGCCTTCTGTAGGTAAAAAGCTCCTCTTTGTTTTCAGGCCAAACTCACTCAAATCCAGACTGTGCCCTTTCCTGCATGGACAACAGGACTGTCCTGGATTTCAAACAGCCCCGGTACCTCCTTCCTCAAGAGCTGGCTGATAATCATCTCAGCCTCCACCTGGCCAAGATGAATCCCTTCCTCTCCCAGCACACAGCCAGTAAAGCCCTATAGATTTTACACACCTATTTCAGTTTAAAATAGCCTCTGAGTGATTGGAAATTTGTACAAAATGTTAAAAAATCACAGTTTTAAAATGACATCACTGAATGCCCATTGCTGTGTGTGAGACAGGAGGATTTCCCAGAAGTGACACCACCCGAGTCTGGTGAGAACACAAAGAGCATTGCTGCTTCTAAGGTCGCTCTACAGTGATTTACCACTGAGTACCCTGAGAGACAGTACCCATGTTGAGCTCTCCTTTGGAGGGAAGGACCAAAATTCTTAGAGATTTTGTTTCCAGAACTGGCAGTTCAACAGGAAAACTGGAACGAGCCCCACACACAGGGTGCCTGAGTTCATTCTTATCCAACTCTGACATTAAAGCAGAGTAACCAGGTGGTGCTTTCACCACCTGTTTTGAGGACAAAAAAAATTACTCCAAAGAACAAAGAACAACTATTAAAATGAGTCTCACTCATTAAGTAGCCAGCAACAATCTATCTGCAGCAAAATCTAACTCACAGCCACCCACCCGAAATTGCAGTGCAGGCTTGGTGTGAATCAGCATGCAAACACAGTACCTGGGGGGAGGGCTGACCCAAGCCCCAAAAGAAATTCCCCTTAGCACATCACTTCCAGCGTGAGCACTGGGGCTGGCAAAGCCCATGGGAAGCTGGACTGCCTGGCAGGTGACACCCACCCAGCCAGGTATAAAGAGCCACCAGCGAGGACGCCCCACTGCACTTGCCTTCCCTGTCTCTCGCTGTGCAC
>NW_020887012.1:0-4959 GCF_003945725.1 Corapipo altera
GATGTTTATATTTTTCTCAGTCACTCTGTACAAAACAAGTCCTCGTTCTCATGAGACAGTGTTACTTGTTCCCACGGGACAGCTCTTCTCCTGCTGTTCCTCTGCTCTCTCAGGATGCATCAGTACATTGTCAGGACAGGGCCTCCATTCTCAGTCACTCTCTCTCATTCCATCTCAGGGGCTCGGTCCCGCTGTTATAAGTAAAAGCCGCACTAAGTTTAAATATCGTAGAAAAAAAAATTTATTAAAGATTTCTATAAAATCAAATAAGCAAAACTGGGTGACTTGATGAGCCTTCCTTGCTCATCCAAGGCACACCTCAATAATTTTCAATCTACCTTTTATAGGTCTGTAGCTGCTTATCTTTTTTAAAGTCCCCTCCTTTTGTCTGATTCCTCTGTTTTACGTCATCAGGTTTCTCTGTGCCGGTTCTGTTCTGTTGCCGAGAAGCTATACGCATGCGTTATCTTGTCGCTAGGAGACAAGTTCGGCTAGTTTCACTTCATCCTTTTGATGTGGTCAGCTGCTTCTGCGCATGTGCTAGTTTGCCGCTGGGAAATAGTTCTGTTCTCTTTTCGGGTCCTTTTCTTGACGTAATTAGTTCCCTCTCATATTGCTTTAAGTATCATTTTATATATATATATTTCTAAGATCTACAGGTAACATAACAAAATATCACTAATTATTGTAACATAACACTATAGTTTGTGTGATATATAAATAATCGTGATTCGTGAAACAAAAAAATGGATTGTAAAACTCAACTATATCCCCACAAAGAAACAAAACAGACCCTCACAAGGTCAAGAGGCCTAAAACTTCCTTACTATCCTAAGAATGAAATATAGTAGAACTTTAAATCTTTAGGCGCCTGTTCGTCCAAGAATACATGAACTATGACTGGCTGTAGAGATAACTCTCCTAGCTTTAACTGTAAGAAAACCCATATATAAAACACTTAGCAAAAACCCGCAGAATGTACATGTATATGATACAATCAATATGCATATCACAGTTTGTAGTTACAGTATTGCAAATATAAGTTGATAAGCAAATTATCTCTTCTTTGGTCTTTATTGGCTATCACACCGTTGAAATCCCCCACAATTCCCCCTCTGTTTTTATGTGAAGCAATTGCTTCAGGGCACCATACATCATCTCCACAATAGCCTGTCCTGTAGGAGAATGTAGTTAGCTGTAACATGAGTGACCTTTCGCAAGGCAAAGAAAACTTGGACAGATTTACAGACACAAGGTAGTTCATTGTTTGCCTGCACCTGAGCGGGCACCTCAAATGCAGCAATGACACCATGAACTTTTTGTGTAGTACATGTATTAACAACCACCATGTGGGAAGACATGCCAATGGACACATGGACATGTTCTAAATTACCAATTTCATCGACTTGAATCATCTGATTGCCAAATCTGTAAGGCTGTAAGACTTCAAGGGTTAGTACTAAAATAGACAGTACAAGCACGACGACAATCTGGACAAGAGACAACAACCGAGCGAGCAATAGAATGAATTAAGCTAAATCGACATCTGAAGTCTTCTGCATGCTGTGCTCTCAGTTTCCTACCAGTGCCCTCCTCCTTGCCCTCAGCCCTGTCGCGAGGCTCAGGCGCCATGGTCAAGGCGGGTGCTGCGGCCAGGTTGAAGGACAAGCTGACCTGTCCCATCTGCCTGGACATTTACAGGAACCTCGTGTCCCTGGGGTACGGTCACAGCTTCTGCAAGGAGTGCATCCAGAAGGAACAGAAATGCCAGCAGGGCCCTTCCAAGTGCCCACTTTGCCTTTACCCCACAGGCCCCACCGGGGAGTTGAAGCTTAAGTTCCATCTCCGCAACATAGTGGAGAACTTTTTGGATGCTTCTGTTCATCAAGGGGAGGAAAAGCAGAAAGTGCAATGCAAGGAGGAAAGTTTGGGGCAGCAAGCAGAGGTGATCCTGTCAGGAGTCCCATCTGGCCGTGAAGACTTGCCTGACCTGCAAGGCCTCCCTGTGCCAAGCCCACATGAGCAAGCACAGCACAAAGAACACTCAGAAAAACCACGTCCTGGTGGAGCCCTGTGGTGCCCAGGTTTTGGCTGAGAGGAAATGCCCCCATCACGGCAAATTGCTGGAATGCTACTGCGAGAAGGACAAGGTCTGCATTTGCATGCTATGCTCTGTCCTCAGCTCCCACAGGGACCACAAGACCATCAGTTTAGAGGAGGCTTTTGGCCAAGCACAGTATGTTTTTCTCGAAACTCAAAAAGAGGTGAAAAACTATGAAGTTGCACTGGATCGAAGCATAGGAAACCTGCTGAAACAAGCCTCTGCAAAGGAGTTCTTTAGAGTACAAACAATGCTTGAAAAATAAGACTTGGAAATGGACAATACAACACCACCTGATCAAGTCACTGTAACTTATGCAGAATCGGCAATAACATTCAAAGGTTGATCTGAAAAGCAAGGGTTACAGCTCAACCACAGTTTTACCTGTCTTTCTCAAGACTGTAAGACCATCTAGGGGTTTTTTTTTTTTTGTTTTTTTTTTTTAATATTCAAGGTTGTTCTTGCACCAAATCCCAATTGCCTACACTTTACCGCATAACTTTACAAAACAACTTTGTCAAGGGTCTGAGGTTGGTCGCTATAAGGCTGGCCTCACTGCCATTTAACAGAACTCCTACCAGACAGGTATGAAAAAGATGCTCGAGCCATGCAAGCAAGGCACCAAAGGTGGTTTGGTTCAAGGCCTTCATTAAGTTGATCCAGACATTGCACTCCTTCTATGGACTAATGAATGATAAGGAATTTGGCCGTGGAACTCAGTTAAAGCAGTTTGCATTTTACACTACTCAAAGTAATGAGAGTGTACAGGTACAACAATGCGAACTGGATCTCTGTCAGTACACTGTACACATCTTTCTCTAGCCTTAATGGTGATTTGAGTTATGTGCTCAAACAATCCAGGAGCAGGTTTTTGACAAAAGGAACTCTGTGATATGCAAAAATGAAAAATTATACAATTTGACAATGATCAATGTGTGAAACAAATTTAGAATGTCAAGCTTGCTCTACTTGTTGGATGGTGCAAACTGTTCTGTTAGTCAGTTCTCTCAGTCTGTTCCCTCAGTTCTTGAAAATTGTCAGAATGTTTGAGCAGGTCAAATAGAGGTGCCAGCTGGGTGGTTGGCAACTGCAAGTACGATGCAATCTAATTTAAAGATCTTAATAGCTACTGTATTTCAGTAAGAGTTTTAACATTAATATCCAATTGAACTGGTTGAGGAATGACTGCTTTTTGTGTACGTGAACCCTAAATATTTCCAGGGTATCTCACTGCACCGTGTCAGGAGCAACTATTAGGTCAAAGAATTGTAGACTCTTTTTGGTTTCAGCATCCAGCACACCCAGTTGATCCTCAGTGGCTACAGCCAGCAGAAATATGATCTATATAATGACAACAAAAGACAGTCAGAAAATTGCATTAGTACAGGAGATAACATTGGAATCACAAACCACTGACAAATTATAGAAAAGCTTTTCATTCCATGGGAGAGGGTTTTCTATGGATAACACTCATAAGGTTCTGTATGAATAATAGATGGAACTGAAAATGCAAATTTTTTCTCTATCACTGGGGTCTAACTGGATTGTGAAAAAATAACCTGTCAAATCAATAATAACAATGGGCTATTCAGTAGGACGCATAGAAGGGGTCAGTAAGCCAATGCTTACTAACCATGACTGCACCAACTTGTCTGAGATCATGCAACAGTTTTCATTTCACAGATTTTTTTCTTTATCACAAAGACAGGGGTAATTAAGGATTCTGAGATGGTTCAGTGTAATCAGCATCACAATCCTAACCCTTGGAATAACTACAGAATGACTACAGAAGTTTGTTTGTTTGGACAATTAACAGTAAGCTTTAAGCATCACAAAGAGTACAGTTTGCCTTCATTCACTAGTCAAATTATGCAAGCAATAGGTCTGGTAGGAAACAAGCAGTAGTCACAAGTAGTGAGGCTATTTTGCTGAGAACACAGCTGCAATGGGCAGGGCACGTCTTAAGGAGGAAAGACTAACAGCTCTGGCTACACTGATCGACATAATTGGTCTGCTCTGGCCTCCAGCCAGGAGGCCTGAAGACATACTATCCACAACTGCTCCAGATGCCCTTGAAAAAGGCATGCAGGATGGCCTTGACAGTCTGCAAGGGCCCCCCCTGCAACGAGCTGAACAAGCCAGGCAGCAACATGGACAACTCCTGATTTAAATCCTGGAAAACACAGAAAAGCTCAAACGACTCTCACTACTGCCATAGCAGATGCAAATGCAATTATTTGATGGTCTAAGGACCCCACCCCGGCACAAGCCTGCATCACCACACCAAGGATAGTACCTTTTGACAGTCTGTATTGGTCTTATCTCTAGCTAGTTATGTAACTAGCAGCTTCTGTAACTGAGTGTTAAAAAACCTGTTTGTTGGCTTATGGCTTTTACTCGCTCCAAAACTAGTGGTGTCCTGCGCAGCTCACACAGCTAAGGAATAATATCAGTGGAAAAACTCCACCTGAGATTCAAATTTCACAATCTTCATACAAGGCTGTAATAGAATACCAAATTTTTGTAAGAATTTCTTATTTAACCTCAGTCCTAATACCTTCTTAAAATCTCGACACCGACGGAAAGTATTTTTAAGTTTACACATTCATGTAGTTTTTCTCTTTCACACAATCTTTTTCCATACACTCTCAGGTGGCCACCTCAGTCATCCATCATTCACACACACATTTTCAAGTAGTCATTGGCTGTGCACTTCTTATCAGTTTCATAATTCAAAGGAAATTTATGGCATAGCCGCCATCAACAATCTGCAAATCCTGCATAACTCTCCATGTAAAAGACAAATACAGTAAGAAAGAACAGGATATTATCTTGGAAATCTTCAACCCTTCTCATAG
>NW_020887013.1:0-4958 GCF_003945725.1 Corapipo altera
CATTGAAGCTCAGGGCTGAAAAAATAGAACAGCAGCTCTTTCCATGAGGAAAAAAAGGCTGGATCGTTTCACTTGGAGGTGCAGTTGGTGGGGCAGCTTGGGAACTTCTTGGGCAGGAAGACCTTTCTGTGGTGGCACCTATGGTCTGGTAGGAATCTTCAGTTGGATTCTATCTTGGGAGTTAGTTCGGCATTTGCAGGGCAGGGCTGAAAAAAAGGGAATTAGCAGCACTTTCCCTCAAAAATATACGTCTGGATCCTTTGGCTTCAGGTAAAGTTGCTGGGGCAGCCTGGGCACTTCTTGGGTAGCAAGAGCTTTCTGGGGTGGCACCTTTGGTCTGGCAGGAATCTTCAACTGCAGTCTATTTTGGAAGTTAGTTTGGTCTATGCAGGGCAGGGCTAAAAAACGGGAATTAGCAGCCGTTTTCCCCAGGGAAAAAAATTCTGGATCCCTTGGATTTGAGGTGCAGTTGGTGTGGCAGCCTGGGTATTTCTTGGGAAGCAAGAGCTCTCTGTCGTCGCACCTTTTGTCTGGCAGGAATCTTCAGCTAGAGTCTCTTCCAGGAGTTAGTTTGGTCTATGTAGGACAGGGTTAAAAAAAGGGGATTAGCAGGCCTTTTCCCCAGGGAAAAAAATAGTGGATCCCTTCGATCTGAGGTGCAGTTGGTGTGGCAGCCTGGGCACTTCTTGGACAGCAAGAGTTTTCTGTGGTGGCACCTTTGCCCTGGCAGGAATGTTCAACTGGATTCAATTTTTCAGGAGGTGAGACCGGTAACTGGAGCGCAGGGTTGAAAAATGGGAACAGCAGCACTTTCCATGAGGAAAAAAAGTCTGGATCCCTTGGCTTTGAAGTGCAGTTGGTTTCGCAGCCTGGGCACTTCTCGGGCATCAAGAGCTTTCTGGGGTGGAACCTTTTGTCTGGCAGGAATCTTCAGCTGGAATCTATTTTCAGGAGTTAGTTTGGTCTATGCAGGACAGGGCTAAAAAAAAAGGAATTAGCAGCCCTTTCTCCCAGGAAAAAAATCCTGGAGTCTATTTTCGAAGTTAGTTTAGCCTAGAGGCAGGGCTGAAAAAAAGGGAATTAGCAGCCCTTTATCCGAGAAAAGAAAGTCTGGATCCTTTGGTTTGGAGGTGCAGTTGGTGTGGTAGCCTGGGCATTTCTTGGGCAGTAAGAGTTTTCTGTCCTGGCAACTTTTGTCTGGCAGGAAACTTCAGCTGGACTCTATTTCAGGAGGTAGTTTGGCCTATGCAGGGTAGAGCTAAAAAAAAGGGAATTAGCAGCCCTTTTCCCTCAAAAAAGTACATCTGGATACATTGGCTTCAGGTGTACGTGGTGGGGCAGCCTGGGCACTTGTTGGGCAGCAAGAGCTTTCTGTGGTGGCACCTTTGGTCTAGCAGGAATCTTGAGCTGGATTCAATTTTGGGGAAATGGGATCGGCCATTGCAGTGTAGCACTGAAAAACAGCAGCTTTTTCCAATAGGAAAAAAAGGTTGGATTTTTGACTTGAAGTGTAGTTTTTGGGGCAGCCTGGGCACTTCTTGGTCAGCAAGAGCTTTCTGTGGTTGCACCTGTTGTCTGGAAGGAATCTTCATCTGGATTCAATTTTTGGATGCTGGGATCGGCCATTGCAGTGCAGGGCTGAAAAAATGCAGCAGCTTTTTCCACCAGGAAAAAAAGTCTGGAATCTTTGGCTTTGAGGTGTAGTTGGTGGGGCAGCCTAGGCACTTCTTGCGTAGGAAGAGCTTTATGAGGTGCCAACTTTGGTCTGAAAGGAATCTTCATGTGGATTCAATTTTGAGGAGGTGGGATCAGCAATTACAGTGCAGGGCTGAAAAAAAGAAACAGCAGCTCTTTCCACCAGGAAAAAAAGTTTGGATCCTTTGGCTTTGAGGTGCAGTTGGTGGGGCAGCCTGGGTACTTCTTGGGTAACAAGAGCTGTCTGTGGTGGCACCTTTTGTCTGGCAGGAATCTTCATTTGGATAAAAATTTCAGGAGTTGGGACCGGTTATTGCAGTGGAGGGTTGAAAAATGGGAACAGCAGCTCTTTCCACCAGCAAAAAAGTCTGGATCCTGTGGCTTTGAGGTGCACTTTTTGGGACAGCCTGGGCACTTCTTGGGCAACAGGAGCTGTCTGTGGTGGAATCTTTGGTCTGGCAGACATCTTCATCTGGAATCAATTTTTGGATGCTGGGATCGGCCATTGCAATGTAGGCCTGAAAAAAAAAGGGAACTACAGGTCTTTCCAATAGGAAAAAACAGTCTGGATCTTTTGACTTGAGGTGTACTTTTCGGGGCAGCCTGGGCACTTGTTGGGCAGCAAGAGCTTTCTATGGTGGCACCTTTTCTCTGGTAGAAATGTTCATCTGGATTAAATTTTGGGGAGGTGGGATCAGCGATTGCAGTGGAGGCCTGAAAAAAGGGAACAGCAGCTCTTTCCACCAGGAAAAAAAGTCTGGATCCTTTGGCGTTGAGGTGCAGTTTTTGGGGCAGCCTGGGCACTTCTTGGGCAGCAAGAGCTTTCTGTGTTGGCACCTTTTATATGGAAGGAATCTTCAGCTGGAGTCTATTTTCGAAGTTAGTTTAGCCTATGGAGGGCTGAGCTGAAAAAAAGAGAGTTAGCAGCCCTTTCCACCAGGAAAAAAAGGCTGGATCGTTTGGTTTGGAGGTGCAGTTGGTGCGGCAGCCTGGCATTTCTTGGGCAGCAATAGCTTTCTGTGGTGGCACCTTTGGTCTAGCAGGAATCTTCAGTTGGATTTTATCTTGGAAGTTAGTCTGGCCTATGCTGGGCAGGGCTGAAAAAAAGGGAATTAGCAGCTCTTTCCCTCAGGAAAAAAGGCTGGATCTTCTCATTTACTGGCGTGGTTGTTGGGGTAGCCTGGGCACTTCTTGGGCAGCAAGAGCTTTCTGTGGTGGCACCTTTTGTCTGGCAGGAATATTCAACTGGATTCAATTTTTCAGGAGGTGAGACCGGCAATTGGAGCGCAGGGTTGAAAAATAGGAACAGCAGCACTTTCCATGAGAAAAAAAGTCTGGATCCCTTGGCTTGGAGGTGCAGTTGATTTGGCAGCCTGGGTACTTCTTGGGCAGCAAGAGCTTTCTGTCGTGGTACCTATTGCCTGGCAGGAATCTTAAGCTGGAGTCTATTTTCAGGAGTTAGTTTTCCTTATGCAGGACAGAGCTAAAAAAAAAGCAATTAGCAGCCCATTCCCCAAGGAAAAAAAGGCTGGATCCTGTGGCTTTGAGGTGTAATTGGTGTGGCAGCCTGCGCACTTCTTGGGCAGCAAGAGCTTTCTGGGGTGGCACCTTTTGTCTAGGAGCTGTTTCTTCCCTCTTAGCAAGTCCCATATGGCATCAGTCACAGAGCACTGGGACTGTTCACAGGGCATAATTAAGGAAGACACCGGTAGTCGAGAAAGAGGGGCTAGAAAAATACATTCCTGTATCTAACTGCCTTCCTTAATTAGAGAAATCGCTACTCTTGTGACATGATCTGTACTGGACTGTTGGAGAGGACAATGTAGAATGGGAAAGATTCCAAGCTTGGAGAAGGGTTTATGATCCTTAAATAGACTCTGTATAGCTGAAATAGATGCTGCACACCGGATTGGACACGCATTGGACTGGACAGTTTACCCCAGTTATCCCCAGTTTATTGTTATAATGTCGTGGTGTTATATGTAGCCCTGCTTGTTGTTTTTTAAATCATATCCTCCATATTGTCTTCTTCTCCCCTCATAGATTTCCCGCCAAAACCTGTTTACTCCCTTGTTCTTCCCTCCTTGCTTTCCCGCTCCTCTGCACCTGATTGGCCAAGGTTTCCTGCAGTGCAGAGAGAGCTCCCATTGGCCCTTTCCCCTGGAGACCCAGAGTTGCCACCCATCCTTCCCCTGTCTCCCAATCCCTGCTTTCCCTTACTTGTCTGTCTTTTACTCCTCCCCTAGCCTGAGTCCACCCCCTGAACCTACCCTATTTAAGTTTTTGTCGCTCCTAATAAAATTGGCATTGCTTCCCTCACCTCACCTGTGTCCTGAATCCTCATTGCAGTGCCCGGTCCCATTACCCTCCACCCCCATGAGCCGTGGAATTGGACCCTGCTAAGGATGTACTTTTGCCCTGGCCCCTTGCTCCACATGTGCCAGCTACACCAAAGGAAACAAGAGAGAATCTCAGCAAAGCCAAAAATCAGCTCTTATGGCAGTTGACACTCTCTGGGGTTTAGCACTGGAGCTCAATGTCTCTGGGATGTCTGGTCCAGAACAGCGTATTTACTGAATGGTGCTGTTGCTGAACTTCCCTGGGCATGTTGCAATTGGCTACTGAGGCTGAAAGCTTTCCTCTAAGAATTTTTATCTTTTGAAACTACAGGCTCAGTTTGAGGGATAAACTTCAGTATTCTGAAAGTGGAAAGTTGATAAAACAGAAAAGACTGTTTCTTCTATAACAACTTAACACTTGTTTCACTTCTCAGGCTTTGCTTTTCAAGAATGGGGAGTTGTTATTGGAAATTCTGCCATGGCTGCCAGTAACAGCCTCGGAAAACAGTTTTTCTTATTTCTGAGGGAGAAGTATCCAACCTAACTTTGGAGTATGCAAACAGTTGAATGACTTCTTGTACAATTGTAAATAAAAATACATATATTTCCTTTGATTACTGTCTTAACTTATATTTTGCTAAAGAATTCTTGTCTTGTTACCTTCTTTGAAAAAAAGAACCCATAAGCAGAAAGGTGATCTCCTAAAGTGTTGTAACCTTTTAAGTCCACTTGTTGCCACACAACAATAGCATGCCAATATCACATCCAAAGATACAGAATCTTATAGAGATACACACAAACATATATCTAGACATATGTATCTGTATCTATCTATCTATATCTATATATATATACATACACAGAAATACACACAAGAAAGTTTGGGGTTCCTGAGGAGAGTTCTACATGGGTAACAGAGGACTG
>NW_020887014.1:0-2821 GCF_003945725.1 Corapipo altera
CACAACCGTGTCGTCAATGACTTCTGCCTCTACAGGACGGTGGGCAGGGGGCTCTGGGGGGGTTTGGGGGTCCTGGGGGAGGTGTGGGGACCCCCCAGGTGTGTCCTCACCTGTCCCCCCCCATCCCCTGGCACAGGTGAAGTTCATGAAGAGCAAGCCGGGCGCGGCCATGGTGGAGATGGCCGATGGCTACGCCGTGGACAGGGCCATCACCCACCTCAACAACAACTTCATGTTCGGCCAGAAACTCAACGTCTGGTGGGTCTGGGGGCTCCGGGGGAAGAATCCCAGCATTGGGGGTCCAGGGGTGTCCCCCTGCACCGGGATGGGACTGGGAGAGCTTTTCCCCTCATGTTTTCCGCCCTTTTCCCCTCATGTTTCTCTCTCTTTTTTCTCTTGTTTTTTCTACCCTTTTCCTCACTTTTCCCCCTCGCATTTCCTGCCCTTTTCCCTCAGTTTTTTTCCCTCATATTTTTCACCCTTTTCCCCTTCCATCTCCTGCCCTTTTTCCCTGCCTTTTCCCCTCACGTTTCCCGCCCTTTTTTCTCTCCGTTTTCCCATCCTTTTCCCCTCATATCTTTCACTCTTTTCTTCTCATGTTTTTCTCCCTTTTTCCCCTCACATTTCTGGCCATTTTTCTCTCCTTTTTCCTGCCCTTTTCCCCTCACATTTCCCACCCTTTTTCCCTCACATTTCCCACCCTTTTCCCCTCACATTTCCCACCCTTTTCCCCTCACGTTTCCCGCCATTTTCCCTTCACATTTCCCACCATTTTCCCCTCCCTTTCCCCCCCTTTTTCCCCCCCTTTTCCCCCCCCTTTTCCCCCCCCTTTTCCCCCCCTTTCCCCCCCTTCCCCCCCTTGTGTTGAAGCACCACAGCCTCATCCCGGAGCCATTTTAGGGGCTGGGGGGTGTGTCGGGGTCACCCTTGAGGGGCTCCCACAATTTTGGTTTTTTTTTTTTTGTGGTGATTCCTCATTTTTTGGGGCTCCCCTGACCCCGTTTCCCCCGCAGCGTGTCGAAGCAGCACGCCATCATGCCGGGGCAGTCCTACGGGCTGGAGGACGGCTCGTGCAGCTACAAGGACTTCAGCGGCTCGCGGAACAACCGCTTCTCCACGCCCGAGCAGGCGGCCAAGAACCGCATCCAGCACCCGTCCAACGTGCTGCACTTCTTCAACGCGCCCCTCGACGTCACCGAGGAGAACTTCTATGAGGTGAGACCCCGCCTAGGCCTCCTCTCCACCCTCCTCTTCACCCTCCTCTTCACCCTCCTCTTCACCCTCCTCTTCACCCTCCTCTTCAACCTCCTCTTCACCCTCCTCTTCACCCTTCTCTTCCTCCTCTGTGCCCGTCTCAGGGCTTCTTTCACCTCCTCTTCCTTCTCTTTTTAGCTCTTTTTTCTCCTCCTATTCCTCTTCTCTTTATCCTTTCTCCTCCTTCTCTTTGCCTGTGTCTGGTTTTCTTCTTTTTCTTGTTTTTCCTCCTTCTCTTTTGCCTTCTCTTCCTCCTTCTCTTCTTTTTTCTCTTTGTCTGTCTCTGGGTTTTTTTCCTTCTCTTTCCTTCTCTTTTTCATTTTCTTATCCTTCTCTTCCTTCTCCTTGTCCTTGTCTTCATCTGTCTCTTCTTCTTCCCCTTCCATTTCTTTCTCATTTCCTCCTCCATGTCGTCCTTCTGCTCCTTCCTCTTTTCCTCCTTTTCTTCCTCCTCTTCCTCTTTGTTTCTTTTCTTCTTCTCCATCCATTTTTCTTCTCTTCCTTTGCTCCTTCTGTTTTCCTCCTCCTCCTGCTCCTCCTGCTCCTCCTCCTCCTCTTTTCTCACCCTCCCAATCCCCCTGACTCCCTTTTTGCCCCCCCAGATCTGTGATGAGTTGGGGGTCAAACGTCCCTCCTCGGTCAAGGTGTTCTCAGGCAAGAGTAAGTTTTTTGAGGGGGAAATCTCCCCTTCCTTGGGGGAATCCCCCTTTCCTGTGGGGTCTCCCCTTCCTTGGGGGGGTCTCCCTTTTCCCATGGGGTCTCCCCTTCCTTGGGGGATCTTCCCTTTCCCATGGGGTCTTTCCTTTTCCGTGGGGTCTCCCCTTCCCCAGGGGGGTCTCCCCTTCCTTGGGGGGTCTCCCCTTCCCCAGGGGGCTCTCCCTTTTCCCGTGGGGTCTCCCCTTCCTTGGGGGGTCTCCCCTTTCCTGTGGGGTCTCCCCTTTTCCAGGGGGGGTCTCCCCTTTCCCGTGGGGTCTCCCCTTCCCCAGGGGGGGATCTCCCCTTCCCCGTGGGGTCTCCCCTTCCCCGTGGGGTCTCCCCTTTCCCATGGGGTCTCCCCTTTCCTGTGGGCTCTCCCCTTCCTTGGGGGGTCTCCCCTTCCCCGTGGGGTCTCCCCTTTCCCAGAGGGTCTTCCCTTTCCCGTGGGCTCTCCCCTCCCCGTGGGGGGCTCTCCCCTCCCCATGGGGGGGCTCTCCCCTTTTCCAGGGGGTCTCCCCTTCCCTGTGGGGTCTCCCCTCCCCGTGGGGTTCCCGTCTGATCGGGGTGTGCCCCCCGTGTGCCCCCCAGGCGAGCGCAGCTCCTCGGGGCTGCTCGAGTGGGACTCCAAGAGCGACGCGCTGGAGACCCTCGGCTTCCTCAACCACTTCCAGATGAAGAACCCCAGTAAGTGCCGCTCAGGGTGGGTGTGGGGGGGTCCTGAGGGGTCCCCGAGGCCCCCCTGACCCCCCCCCCTGTGTGTGTGTGTCCCCCCCCCCAGACGGGCCGTACCCCTACACGCTCAAGCTCTGCTTCTCCACGGCTCAGCACGCCTCGTAACGGGACCCCAAACCCCCCACACCCCCTTTTTTAG
>NW_020887014.1:2921-4563 GCF_003945725.1 Corapipo altera
CCCCCCCCCCCAAAATAAAAGTTGTTTGGAAAACACAGACGGAGATTTTGGGGGGCAGGGGGGTTTATGGGGTTTGGGAAGGGGTTTTGGAGGGTTTAGGGGTTTGGGGGAGGATTTCAGGGGGGTAGGGAAGATTTTGGGGGGGTTGAGGGAGTTTTGGGGGGGTTTAAGGGGGGATTTTGAGGGGTTTGGGGGAGGATTTGGGGAGCATTTTGGGTGGGGTTGGAAGCATTTTAGGGGGGCTGGGGAGAATTTGGAGAGGTTGGGGGAGGATTTGGGGGGATTTTGGGACGTTTTGGGAGGTTTTTGGGGTCCCGGAGCCACTTCCGCCCGTAAGGGGGCGGGTGATGCGTCACTTCCGCCCGGAGAGGGGCGCGGCCGCGCTTCCTGCGTCCCCATTGGCTGCGGGCGCCGGAAGCCGGCAGCGCCCCCTGGCGGCGGAGCGGGGCCGATGGCGCTGGTGGTCGCGCGGCTGCTCCGGGCACGTGAGTGGGGGGGGGGGGGGGGGGGGCCCCCCCCCGGGGGGACACGTGACCAACCCCGGACCCCCCCAAACCACCCCCGGGCCGGACAAGGGACCCCCCGGGTGACCTTGAACCCCCCGCGACCCCCCCAGGGGCTCCCAGTGACCCCCAGTAACTCCCAGTGCCTTCCCAGTGACCCCTCAGTAACTCCCAGTGACCCCCCAGTAACTCCCAGTGCCTTCCCAGTGCCTTCCCAGTGACCCCCAGTAACTCCCAGTGACCCCCCAGTAACTCCCAGTGCCTTCCCAGTGCCTTCCCAGTAACTCCCAGTGACCCCCCAGTAACTCCCGGGGACCCCCCAGTGACCCCCAGTAACTCCCAGTTATCCCCCAGTACCTCCCAGTGCCTTCCCAGTAACTCCCAGTGCCTTCCCACTGACCCCCCAGTAACTCCCAGTGCCTTCCCAGTAACTCCCAGTGACCCCCCAGTTCACCCAGTCTGTCCCTGTGTGCCCAGCAGGTCCCAGTGCCCCCAGTCCCTCCCCAGTTCCCCCCACGGTCCATCCCAGTGGCTCCCAGTCCATTCCCAGTGGCTCCCAGTCCTATTCCAGTGGGTCCCAGTCCATTCCAGTCCCTCTTCAGTCCCTCACAGTCCCTCCCCAATGGGTCCCAGTCCCTCCCCAGTGTCTCCCAGTCCATTCCCAGTAGCTCCCAGTGCCCTCCAGTGGGTCCCAGTCCATTCCAGTCCCTCCCCAGTCCATCATAGTCCCTCCCCAGTGGGTCCCAGTCCCTCCGCAGTTGGTCCCAGTGCCCTCCAGTGGGTCCCAGTCCATTCCAGTCCCTCCCTAGTCCCTCACAGCCCTATCCCAGTGGGTCCCAGTCCCTCATAGTCCCTCCCCAGTCCCTCCCAGTCCCTCCCCAGTGGGTCCTGGTGGCTCCCAGTCCATCCCAGTGGATCCCAGTCCCTCCCCAGTCCCTCCCAGTCCCTCCCCAGTGGGTCCCGGTGGCTCCCAGTCCATCCCAGTTCCCCCAGCGCTGCGGGTCCTGCGTCGCTCGATGGCGTCGGAGGCGTCGGAGGCGTCGGGGGCTCCGGGGGCCCCTCCCCGGGAATTCCAGACCCTGCGGCTGCGGCGGGAGCGGGAGCACGTCCTGCACGTGGAGCTCAACCGGCCCAGCAAG
>NW_020887014.1:4573-4953 GCF_003945725.1 Corapipo altera
CAACCTGCTCTGCTGGAGGTACTGGGAGGGACTGGGAGGGACTGGGATGGGACTGGGATGGACTGGGATGGACTGGGAGCACTGGGGCGGGAGCGGGAGCACGTCCTGCACGTGGAGCTCAACCAGCCCAGCAAGCGCAACGCCATCAACCTGCTCTGCTGGAGGTACTGGGACAGACTGGGATGGACTGGGATGGGACTGGGAGGGACTGGGATGGGACTGGGATGGACTGGGATGGGACTGGGATGGACTGGGACACACTGGGATGGACTGGGAGCACTGGGGTGGGAGCGGGAGCACGTCCTGCACGTGGAGCTCAACCGGCCCAGCAAGCGCAACGCCATCAACCTGCTCTGCTGGAGGTACTGGGAGGGACTGGA
>NW_020887015.1:0-4952 GCF_003945725.1 Corapipo altera
AGTACCGGGCACTGCTGCAGGAGGGGCAGCAGGACCTTGTGTATGTATTCCATACTGTAGCAAGGGAATAGCATGAAATCCTTGTGTACTTATTTGCCAACGGAGACTTCTCATCCCTGGAGCATCAACATCTTTTTTGACTGAATATCCGGTATTATTGGGGATTTGTGAATTAATTGCTCTCCTTTTGCAGTGCCTCCCAAGGTGCTTTCCAAGGAAGTGGAAAATCCTCCCAGTCATATTCTGCTTCCTACTCCCATTCCCAGTGTGGGGAAATGGCAGGTAAGACAACACTTTGTAAGGATGTGGTTATTAGTGGGTTACATCTGCCCCAATGGCTGCAATGTAGTTTGTAAGAAGAAAGATTTGTAGTTTGGGCTGGGTGAAATTCCCAGGTCCATTAGCCTGGGAGTGAGAGAACCTCATTACTCTGTTACGGAGGAATCAGGCATTAAAATACAGCAAGTTTTGCCCTTCCCTCTACCTAATTATAAAATATAGACCATAAACTTTACGGGATGGGTTATGCTTTTTTGCTCATCAGAATAATAAAAAAAATACAGTTCTGAGAAAGTGCTCAGGTCACTGCTGGGCACGGAGCCTCTGCCCCTGTCCTGCTGACACAGTGTCAGGTGTGAGGATTCCCTCGGCAGGAATGCTCAGATTTCCCCTCAAGGCGATGATTTGCTCGGTGTTCACACAGGACAGTCAAGAGTGTGTTAGAGCAGCAGCAGCGACCCCGACAGCGTCCAGCGAGAGACGGACCCCGGCACTTGTGCAGCACGGCCGGGGCAGCGGGAAGGGCTCGGGACCGGAGCCTGCTCACCTGCCCCAGCCCCCCGTCCTCGCCCTGCAGTGCTTGGCTTACTCACCTTGTCTGTGGCAACTGCTTCTTTGTTTAAGGGCTCACACTCTGCTCGAAACCCTTCTCTAATAAACCTTTACTTCTGCAACGCAAATCACAACCACGTGTCTGAGAAAGTGAATTCAACCAACCCAGGGTGGGTCCTCCCCCAGCTCCCCCCTCAAACACGGGCTGTGCAGTGGTTCTGGGTGACTCAGTCCCGGGACAATCCGTTTTGCACTAAGGAAATTGTCACGGTGCTGAGATAAAATCTCCAAGCAAGGGGAAAAGTCAGGAATTGTGAGCATGGCTGTGTGAGGTGTGACAGATTCCAGGCTCTGCCTGAGGGAACTGCCAGGTGACACTGTCAGAACTCTCTGCTCAAAAGCAAGAGGTTGAATGAATGATGTGAGTGAAAGGAGGAAGAAAATACCAGTGCTGGGGAACTCAGAAGATTCTTTAATTAACTGTTAATGTACTAAACTGTGTTCAATGGTACTATTGTGACAGATATCTGAGTCCATCAGTCTCATCCCAGCTGGAGTCCTATGGGAAGGAGTGACTCAGGAGAGGTTGTTCCAGTATGTAGGGGCTTCCTCACAAGTATTTCTACACCTCTGACTGTGCAGACAATCACATATTGCTGCCTTCTGTTGGGAAATACAGACAACAATGCAATGGGCCTGTTTCCTTTAGTGTCATGCACCAAAAACATTCCTATATTTTATGATAGAAATTTCAATTTAAATACTGATTTAATACCAAGAACACAATTTCTGTCAGTACACGCAGCTGGTTGATATTCTGCCTTCAGCAGAATTTTATTTGCTGAAGGTATGTTCTATATTTTACTGCCTAAAAAGATAAAACACACAACAGAAGTAGAGATGAGACAGCAATACTAAATTAAGGTAGCTCTTTTACATGCATTTTGCTTTCTGAAGATCACAGTGAAGGCCCTTTTCAATCTGTGACTGATGCCCACAGTCAGCCAGGTGTCACTCCCTTACAAGCACCTGTTGGTCCCCTCTGTGACTAAACCTGCTCTTGAGTATTTCCCATTTTATCTCAGATGGAGGGTATTGGTCTGTTAGGGCAATGAAATTTAAGATTCTCTCATCACAACCAACTTACAACAGTATGATTTGGTTTAGGTCTTCTTTCAGTAACCACATGCCTTGGTTCTGCCAAACAGCACCGGGACTGCAGCCTGCAGTGAGTGTCCAGAGAGACACTTCTACTCAGTGAGTAGTCAGTTGAAAAACTGACTTTTATCAGTCCAACAACAGGAATTTTTGTGAATAAAAGCCTGACTACAATGAATAAAAAGCTCATTTCAGGTTTTAACAGTGTATGTAAAGCAAATGCAAATATGACTTTGGTCTCCAAAGGCTGCCAGAACTCACTCAAGTCTCAGCTGTACTTACTGAACCAAAGCTGGTGAGGGACACATCTCTTTTGAGGCAGGATTATGTAGCCTTCAACTACAGTTAATGTGTATAAGTAAGCACTGAACATTAATGCATACAGGTAAGCTCTCATGTGACAGGAGTCACATAAGAGAAAAATGAGCCCAGAATGTGGGGCTGTGGAAACCATTCAGCTCTGGATGAACTGAAGAAACACACAGGTGAGCGATGCTGCAGGGAGAGGGGTGAGGGATGAGGAAAGCACACATGGAGTTCCTGATGAAACTCCTGGGAGTAGCACTCTTCTTACCAAGACCACAGTTGACTCATTTGCTGTAAAACAATTAATTACCAGTAATTGTTTCTGAGGTTGTCCTCTCCCTCTTGTATGACTGAAGACATACATCCAGTAATGCATCACAGCTTCTGGGGAAACCACAGGCTGCTTTTAGTTCTTTTGCCAATTCAGAGTATCTGCTTGTGGCTCCACATCCAGTTTCACCAGTGAGTAAAGAGCACCGGGAAAGGATCCACAGCACTCCTACTTCAAACAAACTTCTGACTTACAGAGGTCCACGGGGTGCATTGTGAGCCAAAGGCCTGCCAGGGGAAGACGTGATCTCAAAGCTCTCACAGCCCCTCTGGAGGGCTGAGGAGCCTCAACACCTTCTACAGCAGAATGTCTAAGCTGCCTTTGTCCTTGCAGGGACTGTGGGAGGACCTGAACAGCCCCAGCTCTTCTGGTTGGTGACGTAAATCAGTGTGTCCAAACTGACTCACAACAGCCAACTCCAGCCAAGAGCCGTGTCCACAGGATGGTGACAAGAAATGCACAGGGAGACAGGGAAATGCCCCCGAGTTACAGAGCAGAAGGTCTGAAGTTTAAGTGTTTGGGATGCAGCTACAGCAATAAGGATGGTTAGATCAGTTGTTCAAAACAAGAAGAGAGGGACAGAGAGACAGAGAAAAGGCTCCTGGTGATGGTATGAAATTACAGCATTGGGAAATGTCAGGAATTGTTGGGTCGGGTATTGTGATGCAACGGTGCCAAGAAGGAGATACAAAGTCAACACCTCTGGCACTAAGGCCAGTCAGCAATAAACATCTCATAGGGGAGAATAAAAGTGCATTTCAACAATCTAATGAGGAAAATATGACTAAGGAATCACACCCTGTGAGAAAATAATTTTTATTTTTTAATAATGATGACTCAGTCTCAATAACATATGCAAAGCAACTGGTTCTGACGTGCAGATAATTAGAGAGATACCAATAAAACAACAATCATAATTATGCAGATCAAAGGATTACATTATCTGTGATCCGGGGGTGGTGGTGTGCCAAGAAAGAGGGTAAATGGCTTTCCATGATTCTTCAGTCGGCCATGACACACGTTAGTAACTTCCATGGGTCTCATAAACGCTGTGGTAGGAGAGAAAATGCTGCTGGAGCCACAAGTGCAGGGTGTGTGTAACACTGTAAATGCAGAAACCATTTGGAGAACCCTTCCCAAGAAGGGTTCATCACATCCTGCCCCCTTATGGGAACAGTGCAGTTGTGCAGCACCAAGGGACAAAAGATTGAAGGTAAGGAGGGTCTAGAGGATCATCACAGCTGCCTCTGTTACACAAGGATAAAGTGCCCACCATCAACTGACCAAGGTCAATCTTGAAACTCTTTCTCTCTTCCACCCAAAGCTGCTGCAATAGAAGTACCTCCAGACCCTTCTGCTTCTGTAGGTAAAAAGCTCCTCTTAGTTTTCAGGCCAAACTCACTCAAATCCAGACTGTGCCCTTTCCTGCATGGACAACAGGACTGTCCTGGATTTCAAACAGCCCCGGTACCTCCTTCCTCAAGAGCTGGCTGATAATCATCTCAGCCTCCACCTGGCCAAGATGAATCCCTTCCTCTCCCAGCACACAGCCAGTAAAGCCCTATAGATTTTACACACCTATTTCAGTTTAAAATAGCCTCTGAGTGATTGGAAATTTGTACAAAATGTTAAAAAATCACAGTTTTAAAATGACATCACTGAATGCCCATTGCTGTGTGTGAGACAGGAGGATTTCCCAGAAGTGACACCACCCGAGTCTGGTGAGAACACAAAGAGCATTGCTGCTTCTAAGGTCGCTCTACAGTGATTTACCACTGAGTACCCTGAGAGACAGTACCCATGTTGAGCTCTCCTTTGGAGGGAAGGACCAAAATTCTTAGAGATTTTGTTTCCAGAACTGGCAGTTCAACAGGAAAACTGGAACGAGCCCCACACACAGGGTGCCTGAGTTCATTCTTATCCAACTCTGACATTAAAGCAGAGTAACCAGGTGGTGCTTTCACCACCTGTTTTGAGGACAAAAAAAATTACTCCAAAGAACAAAGACCAACTATTAAAATGAGTCTCACTCATTAAGTAGCCAGCAACAATCTATCTGCAACAAAATCTAACTCACAGCCACCCACCCGAAATTGCAGTGCAGGCTTGGTGTGAATCAGCATGCAAACACAGTACCTGGGGGGAGGGCTGACCCAAGCCCCAAAAGAAATTCCCCTTAGCACATCACTTCCAGCGTGAGCACTGGGGCTGGCAAAGCCCATGGGAAGCTGGACTGCCTGGCAGGTGACACCCACCCAGCCAGGTATAAAGAGCCACCAGCGAGGACGCCCCACTGCACTTGCCTTCCCTGTCTCTCGCTGTGCAC
>NW_020887016.1:0-1223 GCF_003945725.1 Corapipo altera
GGGGGGCGAACCCCAACCCCGGGCGGGGATCCGGCCGCGGGGGCCGCCAGAAGTTGAGAGTGAAAATCAGTTGTGCGGGGAGAGACGCTGCGGGGGCTTGTCCCCGCAGAGGGGGAAAAAAAAAAAAAAGCCAAAAAAAGCGTTTTTCATCTTTTTGGGGAGCGAGGCAGCGCTGGAGCCGCGGCCCCGCGCCGGGAGCGGCCGCGCTGCGGGTCGGGTCTCTGCAGGGAGCGGTGTCCCCCGGTGCGGGAGGGGCGCGGGGTGCAGCCCCCCCCCCGGCCCGGGAGGTGCCCGGGGATCCCCTTTGTGTTCCGCCCGTGGCGCTCCCCGCGCGCTCTCTAATTAGCGTCATTAGCGCCCGCGGATCGGCCGGGGCCGGGGGGGTGCGGAGCGAGAACTTGCGGTTTGGAGTTTGCCGGGCGCAGGCTCCGCTTTTTTAATCTCCTTCTCTCTTTGCGCGGGGGGCGGGGGGGTTGCGGGGCTGCCCGGGGCGAAGGGGGGGCGGGGGGCTGCCCGTGGTGCTCCCCCCCGCCTGCGTGATGCTGCCGGTCGTTAAATAACGCGGGAGGGGCGGAATAAGCGTCTCCGCGGGATGAGCGGAATGCGGCGGAGGCAGCGCGGGGCTGGCGGGGCGGCCCCCCCGCACCGGGGCTGGGTGCGGGGGGTAACACCGCTACCCTTCCCCCCCCCGCAACCTCCCCTGTGCCAGGGCCGCTGCCCAGAAGTTGCACATGAATCTGCAGGTTTTTTTCTCTCCCCTCGCCGGATTGGCTCCGTTTAGTAAAAAAAAAAAAAAAATAAAAAATAAACCCCCCAAAACACCCAAAGCCGGGAGCGCTCGGCGCTGGCCGCGCCAGGGCGCGGGGGGACTCGCCACCCCCGGGGGGGGCCGTCCCTCCCCCGCCCCCCCCCCTGCCCCGCAGCGCCTCGGCCCTGCGAGCCAAAGGGGGTTCCTACATCTTTAAATGGGATGTAATATTTTGGGATGGGCTTTTTTCATAACGTCACTTCATTCCTCGCTCCTTTTTTTTTTTTTCCTTCTTTTTTTTTTTTTTTTTTTCATTTTCTCATTCTTTCTTTCCTCCCTCTCTCCGCTGCCCGGGTCTCGGATGGAGCCGCTTCCCCTCTAACTTCCCCGCCGCCCGTGCCTGCAGGCTGGGTGCGGACCCCCGAGCCCCTCCCGGGCGAGGATGACCCTTCTGCCTCTTTAAACCGCCCCCCCC
>NW_020887016.1:1323-4951 GCF_003945725.1 Corapipo altera
CCCCCCCCTGCCCGGCTGCCCCCCCCCCGGGCCCCGCAGAGCCGCTCCGGAGGAGAGAGAGAGAAAAAACGCCCGGACTGCTCCAGCCTCCGAAATGACTCAGTAACTTTTACGCCTCGAGTCTCAGCCCTGCAATTAGGCACTTTCCCAGCACGGCTCGGGATGTATTCGTCTCCTCTCTGCCTGACCCAGGTAACCGGGACCCCCCCGCGTCCCCCCCCCCGAATTTGCCTCTTTCGCCGCAACGGACTTTTAACAGTTGCAATGCAAAAAAAATTAGAAAAAAATAAAAAAAAACAAAAAAAAAGCGACCCCCCCCCCCCCCCATAAAAATAATCATAACAGGGAAAGGCGGGCTGGGGCCGTGCAGGGCTGCTCAGAGGAGCTGCGTTTCCCTTTTGCCCACCCCACCCCCCCCATCGCCTTTTGTAGGGGTTTTTTTTGGGTGTTTCTGGTGCTTTTGGGGGTTTTTCAACCTTCACTTTCACTTGGGGCGTGGGGGGGGTTGGAAGGTTGCGTTGTGGTTTGGGTTTTATTTTTTGTTTGCCGTGCTCAGAGGTGGGTGGTGCGGGGAAGCCGCCGGCTCTGGGGGTGCAGGGGGACACTGTGGGGTGCGGGGGGTCCTCGGCGGGTTCGGGGCGGCTCGGGCGGGACTTGGCACTGCGGGTTCGGCCTCGGCCGTGCTGCCTCTTGCGTAGCGTGAAACTTTTTCCTTCCCCCCCTCCAGCCTGGCTGCACATGGTGGGGTGCAGGGGGTGGGGGGGCACAGGCTTTTTCTTCCAAATCCTCCGAGTTTGGGACAATTTGCACCCGTCCGTGCCGCGCCGCGCTGGCGGGCGAGAGGGCGGGAGGGGTCGTGCATGACAGGATATGGGGGGCACCCCTTCAGCCTCGGAGGCGAGGGGGCGATGCCAGTCCCCACCTGCGTGTCGGGGTGTGGAGGGGCAGCCCTGAGCCGTGGTGGGGACGCTGGTGTCACCCCAGGCCACGCCAGCACGGTCCGGTGGCACGCGGCAGGGCGGCCGTGCCAGGGCCCACGGTGCGGGCGAGCGGGGCGTCCCCGAAATCTCCCCCCAACAGCCGGTGTGGCCGCAGGGGGGAGATTCAGGGACCCCCCCCGCCTTGCCCACAGCACGACCACTGCGGCTCTGCCTTTGCTCTGTGCTTATTGATCGCTGATATTTATTTAATTATTGAGCAGCTTTCCCCGGCTCGTAACCTCTTCCCTGCTGGCAGCAGCCGCTGCCCGCTCCGAGCCCAGCCTCGTGCTGCACCCCACGAGGGCTCTGCTCTGGGGGCTGTGCTGCTCTGGGACCTCCCTGCCTGTGCCCAGGGTTCTCCTGCCAGACCTCATCCCTTGGGCTGGAGCTGCAGACGGGCTCTGGCTCCACCTCAGAGGCTTGGGCTCAGCTGCCTGTGGGGGTTTGTGGGGGTCCCCTCGTGGTACCTGTGTGGTGTGGGGGGCAGTGTGGGAGTCTGGCCTTGGCTCTCCCCGGGTGCAGCGTGAGGCTGGTGGGGGCACAGGCAGGGACATGGGTGGGCAGCGCTGGGGCTGCTCAGATGACCCTGAGGATGGTGCTCTCTGTTGTGTGGTTGACTTGACAAGGGTCACACCTCAATCTGGCTTTTTTTCGTCTCTCTTTCTTTCTTTTTTTCTTTCTATTTTTTCTTTTTCTTTTTATTTCCTTTTCTATTTTTCTTTTTCTCTTTTAATTTTTTCTTTTTATTTTCTTTCTTTTTTTCCTTTTTTCTTTCTGTTTTTAATTTTTTTCCTTTCTTTTTTTTTCTTCTTTCTTTCTTGTTTTTTTTTCTTTCTTTTTCTTTTTTATCCCTCTTTATTCTTTTTTTCTTTATCATTCTTTTTTTCTTTATCATTCTTTTTTTCTTTCTTTCCCTTTCCATCCCTCCACTCCCACCTTGACTCCATCCCACCACCTCCCAACCCTTCCTAGTCTCCAGCTGGTGCTGGGTTGGCAGCGCCTGTTGTTGCCAGCTCACAGTGCTGGTGTGATGTGGGAAGCTGTGTGGTTGCTGGCCTGGCCAGGACTGGCAGGAGCCCTTCTCCTCACAAACCTGTGCTGTTCCCAGCGCTTCTCCCGGCCGATGGCAGGGAGCTGGTTTATCCTCCATGGATCCTCTGCTCCGCTGCCTTGGCACGGGAAAGGCTCCGGTGTCCTCCCTCTTGCCCTGGCATAGCCTCAGCTCCCAGCCCGGCTCAGATAGGACCAGACCTCATCCCCCAGTGCCAGCCCTGCTGTTCCCGTTCCCATTCCCGTTCCCATCCCACCCGCGTGGCGGGCAGGCTCGCCCGGGCTCGGGAGCTGCGGATGGTGATGTGGATACATTGGAACGTGAGCGGGAGCCGCCCTGCCTTAGCCTTTGTGCATCTCCCCACCGCCACCACCGCCAGCCCCTCGAGCCCAGCACGGCCACAGGGACCCCGGCGTCCCCTTAGGCAGCCGTCCTTCCCAGCAGGAGCAGGTCCAAGCTGGAGAGCCCAGTGGCACCGAAATAGCCCTGGCCGAGGCATCGCCCGTGACACGCTCCTGGCTGCAGCCTCGGCTGAGTCTCCCGGCAGGCAAGAGGGTGGCTTTGTGCCCTCCCCGGCTCCGTGTCTCTGCTCGGACACTTCCTCTCACTTCCCCGGCTCACCTCTATCCCCCCTCAGGGACAGGCCGGGAAGTCAAGAGGGAGCTGCCTGGATTAGCAGGGAAGCAGCACCGGAACCGCCGCCACGCACGAGGCCTCACCCTGCCCACGGGGAAGCAGGGGGGGGAGTCCGGCTGCCAGGGCTCCAAAATAACCCTGGAGCTGAGCACCTGCCAGGGACCCGCACATGTGTCCCCAGGGAGCTGCTCCTGAGGAGCCCAAGGGATTTCCAGAGTCGTAACAGTTATCCCTGCCTCCTGGGTCTGCAACAGTGGGAGATTGGGATGCTCTTGTGGAGGGGGAAATGTGCAAATTTTGTGACTGGTGATGCTCTTACAAACCTCTGGCTTGTGCCCGGCACCTGGCAGTGCCCACAGTGTGCCTTGAGACCCCCACCCTGGTACCCACAGGATGGGAATGAGGTGAGATGGGCACGAGCCTCCGAGGCAGATGGAATGGCGCAGGAGCTGTGCATCCCGCCGGGGTCTGTCCAGAGACCCTCTCCCCTCTCCCAGATCCCATGCAGGGGGTCCAGAGGGTGATTCTGGGATGACAGAGATGATGCACCCAACCGAGAGCTGGCAGCCAGACACAGACCCCCGTGTGTGCCATATTCAGTGGCTCCCAATCCGAGGGGTGTCGGGGAGCACCCAGCTAAGCTGGCCTAGCACAAACCTCAGTACCAGCAAACAGGCACAGCGTTGGGCCCGGGGGACAGAGCTGGGCTACCAGAGGCATTGTGGCCATGTGGCGTGGTCACAGCCACATCTCCAGGGATCCAAGGGGATCCCACCTCTCCCCAGCCACTGCTGGGCTCCCCACATCACCTGGCTGCCACCACTGCTGTGGGCATGTGGCTGGAGCAGGGAGCTGCCCACTGGGTACACCGCATCAGGCATCCTTTTGCAAAACCCCCTCCCAAAAGTGCCGGAGCTTTTCAGCGCCGGTGTTCACCCCCTGCACCAGTAGCTCTGGCGAA
>NW_020887017.1:0-4949 GCF_003945725.1 Corapipo altera
CCCTTCCAGCTGCCAATGCCAAGCCCAGCCCTGGGAGGGCTGCTGTGGGGAACTGAACTGCAGCTCAGCCAGACCCAACCCAAATATCTATGGCACATATTCTATAGAATCCATCCTTAGGTGTTGTATGATAGATCTATAAGATATTACAAATAAGCAATAATAAGGCAAGTGTCCTCCTTAGGGACACCCCTCCCAAACTCCTGCTTGGGTTTGTCTCTGCAGCAGCAAGCACAGCCCCACACTGACTGCTCTGGGCCGTGCAGGCATTTGTGGTTCTGCCTGTCTCACACACACACCCAACCTTGGGATGGATCTGGATGTCACTGGATGTGATGT
This sequence comes from Corapipo altera, assembly GCF_003945725.1. Lineage (NCBI taxonomy): Eukaryota > Metazoa > Chordata > Aves > Passeriformes > Pipridae > Corapipo > Corapipo altera. The sequence continues at coordinate 340 of NW_020887017.1, forward strand.
CACAAAAAGGATGTGATGTCATCAGGGAACTGTGATGTCACAGGGAGGATGTGATGTCACAGGGAGGATGTGATGTCAGAGGTGAGGACGTGATGTCATGGGGATTATATGATATCACAGGAGAGGTGTTATGTCATACGATGGATGTGACGTTATAAAGGAGATGTGATGTCTCAGGAAGGATGTGATGTCGACATGCCATCACATGGGTGGACGTGACATCACAGGGGAGGTATGATGTAAAATGATGGTTGTAACGTCATAGGAAAGATTGATGTCATAGGGAAGATGTGATGTCACAGGGAGGACAAGACGTCACACGGTTGATATGAGATCACATAAAATCTGTGATGTCATATGATGGATGTGACATCATAGGGAAAATGTGATGTCACAGGAATGATGTCATGTCACTGGACAGGTGTGATGTCATTGGGGAACTGTGATGTCAAATGATGGATGTGACATCATAAGGGACCTGTGATGTCACATGATGAATGTGATGCCATAGGGAGCTGTGACATCACGGGAAGGATGTGTTGTCATAGAGGAGCAATGATGTCACAAAAAGGATGTGCTATCACAAGGGAGATGTGATGTCACAACAGGGATGTGATTTCTCAGGGGAGGTGTGATGTCATAGCGGAGCTGTGATGTCATATTATGGTTGTGATGTCACAGGGGAGCTGTGATGTCTCAGGGAGGATTTAATGTCACGGGGAGGATGTGATGGCATAGGGGAGCTGTGATGTCACAGGGAGGATGTGATGTCTCAGGGATTTTATGATATCACAGAAGAGATGTGATGTCATATGATGGATGTGATGTCATGGAGGAGCCTTGATATCACAACAAGGATGTGATGTCATGGGGAGGATGTGATGTCACAGGGCAGGTGTGATGTCATAGAGGAGCTGTTAGATCACAGGGGAGGATGTGACATCATAGGGGAGATGTGATGTCACAGGGAAGCTGTGTTGTCACGAGGACGATGTGATGTCACAGGGGAGGACGTGATGTCACAGGGATTATATGATGTCACAGGAGAGATGCGATGTCATATGATGGATGTGACGTCAGCTGTGATGTCACAGTGGAGGTGTGATGTCATAGAGGAGGATGTGATGTCACAGGGCAAGTGTGATGTCATATGGGAGCTGTGATGTCATGGGAAGTATGTATGTAAAGTCCGCGGTGTCGGCCCCGGGAACTTTGCTTTTCCCTTGGGGCGCATGGAGAATTTGTCACCGGGTGCACATGGACTTGGGAGAACTTTGCCTGCTGGAGCCGCTCTCCCTGCAGCACCAGGAAGAGCAGGGACCGCATCGCCCCGGCCACAGCGGCACAGAGGCTGCTCGGGAGGTGACAGTGTGCTAGAGGGAGCTGCCCACTCGCTGTCCTTACTGCCTGCACAGCGCAGGGCTGGGGGGGATTGAGCCAGGCAGGAAAAGGGAATGGCGGCAATCGCATGTCGGGGAAATGATACGGGAAGTAGCAAACAGCCTGGCTGGGGGGAGCACAGTTTGGGAAGGGGGCACAGGGAAAACCCACTGTGGTGTTCCGGGGTAAATAACAGAAAATAAACAGAGGAGGGTGCCATTTCAGATATGGTTTATAGATCAGTGCACTGTGCATAGTGTAAGATAGCTTCAGAAATGTAAGAATGCAGTTTCTGCAACTTTTACTACAGTGGCACATTTTTTATAAAATATATAAAGAGACAATAAGTTGGGTGTTAGGTTGGGCTTTTTTGGTGGTTTTTTTTTTTTTTTTGTGAATGCTTTGTCCCACCTTACCCCCTCAAAGGAGCTTTCTTGAATGTACCTTCTTACAGCTAATTTGAAGGATTAGTTTAGAGAAGCCTCTTAGAGTAGATGCATTTCAGTGAAGTCAGAGCACATGTCTTTTTGGCTCTGGTGCAAGATTCAAACTAATTTTTTTCTTCCTCTTTGGCTCAATTAAAAGCCATCTTAAAACACTCCCAGTATATTGTGTGAGTGCAGGGCTTGAGGCGTGTGGGATTGAATGGACACAAAGAACTAACATTCAGAAACATATCTGCTTCCCTGTCTCAATTAATAAACCCCAGAGTTTGACACTTTGACTTCAAATTCCCACAGAAAAAGTAGCAGTGTGTATTCCCTCTGACACCTTGGCCATCCTAGAGCAAATAAAGATGCTGAGGTGTAAAAAGGAGCTCCAGCACGCTCTGGGTTTATTTGTTTTTTGAAGAGAAAGTTCCAGACTTCTCCATTATTGCTGCCCTAGTGGCATCATGCCAGATAAGAAAAGGAGCTGGGTAAAGAGATAATTCCTTCTTTTTAATAATGGGTCCGTACTGGCCCAGATTTCCTCTTTTTGCAGGAACCTGCCAGCAGATGAGATCAAACTGCGTGAGAGCGATAAAGCTTTCAATTGCTGCAATGGGCAGAAGAGAGAACTGCCCCCACAACTGCTTCTGTTATCAGTTTACAAGGATGCCATGAGAAAACGAAGCAGCAACAGGACTGGAGAGTTGTACTGTTCTTTGCAGCGCTGATGGTTTGCATGTGTTTGTGTTTTTATCTTAATAACTTTGTGATATGCACGTCTGGGTGTATTTTTGTCTCAAGAGTTTTGGAGTATGTAAAACTTATCACAAACATTGTGTTTGTGTCTCCTCTAGTCTCAAAATTGCTTGTATGATCAGCTTATTAATAATTGTTGACTTCTTTGTGTTTTTATCAGGAGCAACTCACTGGTAAGACAAGTCCTTTTATGTATTGCTAGTTTAATTTTTGCCAAGTTTATTTTGTCTTTTTATTGAAAAACAAGTTGGCTTGGGAGAAGCTTTTAGATATGTATAATTCTGTCTCAATCAATTGAGAAACAAGAAACTCAACCAAATTTGACCTGGGGTTTGGTACAAGAATTTATGCATATTTGGAATCCTACAAATATGTATTAGATGCATTAACCCTCTGCCTCAGAAGGCATCAAATTTTATATTTGGCTAAATTTCTCAAAATATTAACAAATGAAACTAAATCTAGACAAAACAAAAGAAAACGTTACCTGAAGAGAATCTAAGAAAGCCTTGTACCAGCTCCCAGGTAACTCAATGTATTTGCATAAAAACCGATCTGTAATTTCAGGTCCAATTTCAAGACACATTGGCCCCTCTAACAGACACATTATTATAGAATCCCTCACACTCACCACGCATTAAAGGATACCCTGATTACTCACAGAATGGAGACAGTGGCTAATGAAAATTAGATTTGTGTCAGTATTAAATCCTGATGTTTGTAACTTTGTTAATATTAGGAAATTTGATTGTAGCTATTGGGATCCTGCTATGTCCCATATGCTTATGATTTTACTGTAAGGTTTGGTTTTTTTCTGGGAATTGCATCGCATTTGGAAAAGGATTTGTACTCTCTCTTCCTTTTCTTTACTCTTCTCTCTTTCTGTCCACTACACAAAAGGCACCACTCACAAAAAAGATTCACAGTGAACGACCACAGAAGAAAAATTATTGAATGCATAAATCACGGGGTGGTGTCAGAGACTGAAACAGTTCATGATTTATGCACTCTAGGATTGCCAAGGGACTCTTGCAGGCTTCTGCAGGACTTTTGCATTAGACCTCTGATAGCCCATCAAAGCCCATCCCCTCCCCCGGCAACCTTGAAAGGCAGGAAAAACCCTTTTCCCAGGCCCCTCACGGGAACTCTGCGCAGGCCCAGGAGATGTTGGGGGTTCGTGGCATGGCCCAGGACACCATCCATGGATATAATAACTCATAACTTCTTGGAGTGTGGGGGCTTCCCTCCCCCACCCCCAACGGATCAAGGCCACCACTTCAACTGACAGACATTGGAACTGCAACTCCCAAGTTCCATTGCTGACCCGTGGGCAGTGACTATAGACAACTTTCCACTCTCAGCTTTGCTTTCCCTTACTCACACTTATCCGGTCTTTCCTTTCTCTCCCTTATGCATTTTCCCTAAAGGTTCTCTTTATGCCACATTGCTGTAGATGAGAGATAGAGATGATAACACCCAAAATGCCAACATACCTGTTAACCAAAATTGTTCTAAAATAAACCCTACATATATATATATTTTCAAACACTAATTATTCAATGTCGTTTCACTCTAATCCACCCCAAGGGATTTATTAATAAGAACCTGGGTTACCCCTCCCTTTCTGGGGCAGGTGGTAACAGACCCCTTGTAGCAGGATGTTCTGCCTGGAAAAGAATCTGATGGGAGAATGCAGGCAATGCAAGCTCTCTGTGGGGAGTTACTGCTGGTGCCAAGGGGTTGGTTTAGTGTTGAATTGTGCCAAAACCAACCTGGTTTCCCAACTTTCCAACACACATCTTGCTTTTGGAAGCAGAGTTTTACAGATCAGCTGCTCACTGGCCTGGGAAGATGGGACTGGAGATCCATCAGTGACAAAGCATAAAAGCCCAGGGCCAACTTTCCTAGAGCAGATTCTTCCACAGACTTTGTTGAAGTGTGTGCAGCTTCTGCTGTGAAGCAGAGACAGCTCTTGATGGTCACTGCTCAGGGGGTAAAAGAAAGAGAGATCTGCCTTGATTTATTTCTATCAGACCCCGCCGG
>NW_020887018.1:0-1037 GCF_003945725.1 Corapipo altera
GCCCCGTGCGGGGTGGATGTGCCGCAATCCCGGCAACCTGCCGGGCCAGATGCCATCGGCAAATGCCATTCTCCTCCTCCTCCTCCTCCTCCTCCTGGCACTCCCACACCTGGAATTCCTGCGCCGACTCACCTGAACTGTTTTTATTGCGTTTTTAGGGGGATAAACGAGCCGGGGGAGGGAAGGGAGGGGAAGGTGACACGGGAGCTCAGCCTGACCCGGAATCGAGGCCACGCTCGGAGCGGGAGCAATAACATCACCAAAGGAATTATTTGTCCCTTAACTCCGGCGCCGAGAAGCTCGAAAGGGCTCCGTAATTTTAATTTTTGCCTCCTTCAAATGAACGGCCGCTCCGGGGGCTGTTCCTGTGGCTCCCGTGAACTCCCAAAAAATTAGGGCTGAAACAAAACCCCATAAAATGAAACAGAGCCCCAAAAATGGCTTTTAGCCCGAGGAAACCGTGCGGGGGGAAAAGGAGCAGGGTTTGGGGCAGGGAATGGGTTTGGGGCAGGGAATGGGACACCCCGGGTGCTGTTCTGGGTGGGGTGAGCTCGGTTTAAACACTTTAAACGCTTTTAAACTCTGCTTTGTGCGGGTTAAAAACGGAGATAATTACCTCTTGTTTTACAAAGCGCTCAGGTTGGGAAGATACAACTGCAGGGAATGATTGGGAGACACACAGCAGTAAATGACTTGGGGACACAACGGGAAAAGATTTGGGGACACAACGGGAAAAGGTTTGGGGACACAAGAGGAAAAGATTTGGGGACACAAGAGGAAAAGATTTGGGGACACAGTAGGAAAAGATTTGGGGACACAACAGGAACAGATTTGGGGACACAATAGGAAAAGATTTGGGGACACAACAGGAACAGATTTGGGGACACAACAGGAACAGATTTGGGGACACAATAGGAAAAGATTTGGGGACACAACAGTGAAAGATTTGGGGACACAACAGGAAAAGATTTGGGGACACAACAGGAAAATATTTGGGGACACAAAAGGAAATTATTTGGGGACACAACAGGAAAATA
>NW_020887018.1:1047-2389 GCF_003945725.1 Corapipo altera
ATTTGGGGACACAAAAGGAAATTATTTGGGGACACAACAGGAAAATATTTGGGGACACAACAAGGAAAGGATTTGGAGACACAACAGTGAAAGATTTGGGGACACAACAGTGAAAGATTTGAAGACACAGCAGGAAAAGATTTGGGGACACAACAGGAAAATATTTGGGGACACAACAGTGAAAGATTTGGGGACACAGCAGGAAAAGATTTGGGGACACAACAGTCAAAGATTTGGGCACAACAGTAAATGATTTGGGGAAACAACAGGGAAAGATTTGGGGACACAGCAGGAAAAGATTTGGGGACACAACAGGAAAAGATTTGGGGACACAACAGTGAAAGATTTGGGGACACAACAGTGAAAGATTTGGGGCCACAACAGTGAAAGGTTTGGAGCTGGGTGGGAATTCAGGCCGCCCTCAGATAACGTCTCACCCACCGTGGTCTCACCTGGTGGGAGAGGCCTCTGCTCTTTAATTCCGGGAAGTTTTGAACTAATTTCCCTTTTTCTGATGGATTTTGTCCCCGTTCCGTGTGCGCCTCGAAGAGCCCTTCAGCCTTTTTCCACAATTCCTCTGGAATCGTCTCGTCCGTCGGAACGGTCGGAGCCCGAGAGCTCCGCGACGCCCTTGAACCCGGCGCTGTTTGTTCCCGCATTCCGTCGGCAAATTAAGCGGGATTAAAGCAATAAAACCGGGTTTATCCTTCCCGGCGTCCGCACCACTGAAGACTCCCAGCGTCCCCACACCGGGATTAGCTCCCGTGTTCCTTGTTCCCGAGGAATTCACGGATGACAGCGGGAGTATTCCAAGGCCAAGCCCTGTGTTAGAGGGGAAGGCTGAGCCTTTCCAGCCGGAAAACCGGCCCAAGTGGGCCGAGCCTGGAAGAGGCAGTGGGAAGCTGGAACTTCGGGGAACGCTCCGGGATTTTCACGGAGCCTAAATTGGGATTTTTGGGGGGGGTGTTTTTAATAAGATTTTCAGTGCAGCAGCACTTTTGTGGGGTTTCCGAGGGCGTTGCTGTCGCGCTGCCGGGGCCGATCCAACCCTTGGATTGGATCTTTGGAATCGGGAAGGGTTGGGACCAACAGGTTGGGACCAGGTGTTCCCGAAAGGTGTGGGACCCCCTGGGATGCGAGGCCACATCCCAATTTTAGACAAAACCAAGGAATTTTGGTTCAGTGTTTTTTGTGTTGCTGCAGTAGCAGCGGGAAGCCCGGGCAGGGATTGGGGTTTTCAGGGATACAAAAGCAGAGGGAATGTGGGCTCTGCTTCCATGAACTCCCAACCTGGCGAGGTGGAATTCCTGGTGGGAATGACAGCAGATGTGCAGCCTAAATG
>NW_020887018.1:2489-3764 GCF_003945725.1 Corapipo altera
GATCCAACCCTTGGATTGGATCTTTGGAATCTGGAAGGGTTGGGACCAGCAGGTTGGGACCAGGTGTTCCTGAAAGGTGTGGGACCCCCTGGGATTTGTGGCCATGGAGTTTTAGACAAAACCAAGGAATTTTGGTTGGCGGTTCCTGGGGTTTTTTTTTTGTGCTGGAGCTTCCTCGCCCCGGCCGCCGTCACGGGGCGAGCGGGAGCAGCGGGAATCTTTTAGCACCAGGAATCTTTTAGCACCAGGAATCTTTTAGCAGCGGGAATCTTTTAGCACCAGGAATCTTTTAGCACCAGGAATCTTTTAGCAGCGGGAATCTTTTAGCACCAGGAATTTTTTAGCACCAGGAATCTTTTAGCACCAGGAATCGTTCAGCAGTGGGAATTTTTTAGCACCGGGAATCTTTTAGCACCAGGAATCTTTTAGCACCAGGAATTTTTTAGCACCAGGAATCTTTTAGCACTGCGAATCTTTTAGCACTGGGAATCTTTTAGCAGCGGGAATCTTTTAGCACCAGGAATTTTTTAGCACCAGGAATCTTTTAACACCGGGAATCTTTTAGCACCAGGAATCTTTTAGCACCGGGAATCTTTTAGCACCGGGAATCTTTCAGCACCAGGAATCTTTAAACACCAGGAATCTTTTAACAGCAGGAATCTTTTAGCACCGGGAATCTTTTAGCAGCAGGAATCTTTTAGCAGCAGGAATCTTTCAGCACCAGGAATCTTTTAGCAGCAGGAATCTTTAAACACCAGGAATCTTTAAACACCAGGAATCTTTTAGCACCAGGAAATTTTTAGCACCAGGAATCTTTGAGCAGTGGGAATCTTTTAGCACCAGGAATAGTTAGCACCAGGAATCTTTTAACACCGGGAATCTTTTATCACCAGGAATCTTTTAGCACCAGGAATCTTTTAGCAGCGGGAATCTTTCAGCACCAGGAATTTTTTAGCACCAGGAATCTTTTAGAGCGGGAATTTTTTAGCACCAGGAATCTTTTAGCAGCAGGAATCTTTTAGCACCAGGAATCTTTTAGCACCAGGAATCGTTCAGCAGTGGGAATCTTTTAGCACCAGGAATCTTTTAGCAGCAGGAATCTTTTAGCATCGGGAATCTTTGAGCAGCAGGAATCTTTAAACACCAGGAATCTTTTAGCACTGGGAATCTTTTAGCAGCAGGAATCTTTAAACACCAGGAATCTTTTAGCACCAGGAATTTTTTAGCTCCAGGAATCTTTTAGCACCAGGAATCTTTTAGCACCAGGAATCTTTT
>NW_020887018.1:3774-4946 GCF_003945725.1 Corapipo altera
ACCAGGAATCTTTTAGCACCAGGAATCTTTTAGCACCAGGAATCTTTAAACACCAGGAATCTTTTAACAGCAGGAATCTTTTAGCATCAGGAATCTTTTAGCACCGGGAATCTTTTAGCACCGGGAATCTTTAAACACCAGGAATCTTTTAGCACCGGGAATCTTTTAGCACCGGGAATTTTTTAGCAGCAGGAATCTTTTAGCACCAGGAATTTTTTAGCACCGGAAATCTTTTAGGACCAGGAATCTTTTAGCACCAGGAATCTTTTAGCAGTGGGAATCTTTTAGCACCAGGAATCTTTTAGCAGCGGGAATCTTTTAGCACCAGGAATTTTTTAGCACCAGGAATCTTTTAGCACCTGGAATCTTTTAGCATCGGGAATCTTTTAGCACCGGGAATCTTTTAGCAGCAGGAATTTTTTAGCACCGGGAATCTTTTAGCAGCAGGAATCTTTTAGCACTGGGAATCTTTTAGCACCAGGAATCTTTTAGCACCAGGAATCTTTTAGCACCGGGAATCTTTTAGCACCAGGAATTTTTTAGCACCGGCAATCTTTTAGCACCGGGAATCTTTTAGCACTGGGAATCTTTTAGCACCGGGAATCTTTTAGCACTGGGAATCTTTTAGCAGTGGGAATCTTTTAGCAGCGGGAATCTTTTAGCACCAGGAATCTTTTAGCACCAGGAATTTTTTAGCACCAGGAATCTTTTAGCACTGGGAATCTTTTAGCAGCGGGAATCTTTTAGCAGCAGGAATCTTTTAGCAGCGGGAATCTTTGAGCAGCGGGAATCTTTTAGCAGCGGGAATCTTTTAGCAGCGGGAATCTCTGAGCCCTTCCACCTGGCTGTGTTGCAAGGGAGGGTCATGCAGCAGCACGCAGCAGGGGCTGCTCGAGCTGCCTCAGCCCCTACCAAGAATGCAATTAAAGGGGAATCAGAAGCATTCCTGAGTTCCCTCGGAGTTTGGCAGCCGAGGGTTTTTTTTTATTTTTCCGCTCCCTCGTTTCTCCCACGGCTCCTTTTGATCCCTTCCTTCGCGCGCGCACGGACCCGGAATTCCGAGGCGAAGGAGTTCCCTGTTGGTTTAGTCGGAGGTGGGCAAAGAGACGTCACGGAGTCACGGAGTGGTTTGGGTGGGAAGGGACCTTCAGGATCATCCCATTCCAACCCCG
>NW_020887019.1:0-4944 GCF_003945725.1 Corapipo altera
AGTTACAAATATATGAATAGGTCTACCCACTGCAGTTTTGCAAAGGTATCTTGGATCTAGTATATGAAATATACTAGTGTATATGAAATAGTGTATATGAAATAAAAAGCTTCTCATAGAAATGATGTAGGAATCTCATTGGGAATAATTGTGTGGAAATAACCTATTACATTTATATTTAATATATTTATAAAAATAATAATTATATTTACCAAAGGGAATTGAAATTCCAAGCAAACCATCTTGTACTGATTTTTAGATCTTTACTTCCATACCAGGTTCCTCAAGGAAATGTTGTTCTTCAGGAAGTGGTTCTAGATTAATGCACTTGAATTTCAATTGGGAAGTAATTTTCTCTAGAAAAATCTGAATTAAGCAGTATGAGTTGACAATTAAATAGTCGTTTCTTTTTTTTTTTCTGAAATGTGTACAGAGGCTTTCCAGAACTGATTAAACGTGATCCTCAGGAAGAATGAGGGTCATAGAGGTAGAGATAAAGGAAGGCCATGACTGCTGATTCTGTTAAGATTGTTTTTCATGTAGCTAGAAGCAAAATATTTTCCACCTCCACACATCTGCTATCTGTAAGGGATCATGTAAAAAATGCTGCTACAAAAATATGTTAGCAACAAATCATCAGTTGTTATTAAAGTTACTAGAAATCTGCCTTGGCAAATTAAATAAATACTAAAAATTTCATGTAATACTGTTGCCATTTGAAGAATGAGTTATACAGTAAATATTCACAGGAGTCCCTTAAGATAGTTTCCAAAATATTTAGACTTTTGTTTGGGAGCAAATTAAGCTTTCTTTTGTCTTGAAACATTTTGCTTCTTGAATTTTTAGTCACATTTAAAACAGAATTTCAGTTTCTACTTCTCCTTTCAAGGACTGAGAAGACACCTGAGGAAAAGTCTTGGCTAAAAAGAAGTCAAAACTAACCTTAAAGATACTGATGGAAGGATTCCTATCACAAGAGCAAAAGCAATTACAACCCTATTCTCTATGCATGGGCAAATTGAATATCAAAAGAACATCCCAAGGAGGTGTTTCTTCAATTGCAGCTGACAGCAGCCAATATTTCAAACCAAACCACTGACAGAGATGTGTGTGCCCCTCCCACAATCAGTGTGATCACGGAGAGCCATATGCAGCTCTTCCAGCAAAAAACTGTGAGCAGCAGCAACCAGCCTACTGAGACTGTGCTTCTATAACCTCTACTAATAAAAATCCAATACTGTTACAAAACCAGGTAACATAAGCAACACATCAGTAGGAACAAGCTGTAGAACTAGATACACAAAAGCAGTATCACATCTCAGTGCTCCCACTATAGCATTCTATAAGGAATTCTTTAACCTTGGAGAATGGATTTTGCAAAAGCAACACTAGCAGTCCAGGATCAGTTTTCCTTGCAGTAATTTTAAGGAGCTTTTGAAACGCTATTGACATTTAAAATACCAACAGCTCTCCTTGTTAGCACCAGATGGGGTGGTTTCTGTGTTCCTGGAAAGAACATATAGATTTATCATAATAAATAGAAGGAAATTGCAGTGAAATGGTGTTTGATTTGAAGTTATGATTGTTGTCTTTACCATTTTGTCTGCGTCAAGGCCTCTTTTGAAAATGTTATACACTAAAAGGATACTTCAGTTTCAAAATATCTAAGTTCAACAATTATTCTTATTTTATAGGTATTGAAGGTACTCATAACAAAAATTATGGGGGTACTATAATTCAAAAGGAATTTTTATAATTCCATATAAGAATCTCATTTTTGCATGATTTTCATCTATAATGCCCTGAGGCAGAATTCTTCATCTCATTTTGGGAAATAGTTTGCTTTCTCTTTTGTTCTGCTTACCCACAGTTCAGTATGGCAGATCCATTCCCAGTGAGAATTCTTCTGAAACTTCCCCAGAGAAATACAGGAGATGAGATTCCACCTGCCCATACCAGGGTCAGATATCTTCTAAACAATCTCCTTAAAGTCAGTGTACCCTACCAGTCAATGAAGATAAGCTGTTCTTTTGTAGTAGAGGAGATTCTCTTGCCTAAGTTTAGCTGCCCCAGAAGAGACTTTCTCTGCCTACATAAGAAAGTGAGGTACTTCAGAAGGATTATTTTACCAGGCATAGAAGATACAGGAATAAATCAGATTCTTCAGCGAAGTAGTATAAAAAGAGTGTGACTGGTTTAACTTTTCCATTCCTTAATTATCGATCTCTGTGCCAAATGCAGCTGTAACAGAAATGTCTTTCATTTTTCTTGTATAACAAATGAAAGAGAAACTTTAAAATAGCAGAAATTAAACAGCACTAGAGGGGCCAAGGTACATTTGTCTCTAAAGTCATCTGTGGATTTTCCCAATAAACTCCATTAAAGGTTATTTCACCAGAAATACGGCAAGGAACCATGATAGGGAGCAGCTAATGGGTTCTAGGAAGAAGATCCATAGCAAAGCAGGGAAAGAATCTTTAAAGATTTTACTGTTTTTCTGTAACTCCTTTTTCTGTATTAGAAAGAAATTACTTCCTATGTTTCTTTTTCATCCACTAGAAAGCTGGAGAACTAACAGCTCACTTGTCTGCACTGTAGTACTCTGCATAATATATGTTGCACTGCAGAAAACATATTTTTGGTAAAGAGAAGTACAAGAAATGAGCATTCACAAAGCCACGCTTGGATTTTTTGCCAAGAAATTTTGGAATGTTTGCAATGTGCTGCAGTCATGTTCAGTCTCTACTCACTGCTTGAACAGCTACCATCATGCGTGAGCTATGCATGAAGAAATCAGTCTGGCCCCACTATGTTAGGTAGGAACAGTCCTTTGGGAGGAACTGTTGCAAGTCAAAAAATTTTTGAAGATTTCCAGGAATTCCATAAGTTATATTGGAGAGGTAGATTTGAATTTGGGGTTGTTGCAGTGCCAAGAAGGAGAGAGAGGAATGCCAGATCTTTCTCGAGTAGGTATAAAAAGAGTTCTCATGTAAATATGAAAAGATTTGTAATGATAAAGACATGGTCAGTAATTATAGGGAGGAAGAAATAGATATCTTGCCTAGTCTCAGAAATTAAGATCTAGTTTCCTGAGATTTTTATTTCCTAGGATAGCAATGACTGCAGGCTTAAGGGTTTGAGCTGTATTCTGTGAGCTTTGCATGCTCCCCATACACATGCATGCACATAAAAATTCCCCTTTAGCCAAACACCTTCTTATTTCAGGAGATTCAGCTGAAGTCTAAAGTTTATAGCCACAGGATAGTCTGCATAACCTTTCTCCACAAAAATGCATTTCTTACATGAGGAATAAAAGACATTTTTATAAAATATAAAGAAAAAACTCCAAGCCTCAGGGAAGAATTTTTCTCTGAAGAGATATAAAATATTGCCAGATGCTCTCTAAAGTCTGCTATTACAAGATTAAAAAAAAAAAAAAATCAAGATGCTTAAATGGACAGTGGTAAAATTCTCAAAGAAGAATAATCATGAACTCTCTTCTCCTGGCTCTATCATGTTCCCATTTCTGACCAACAGAACAACAGAGCTCCATCACCTAGGAAGACAGGGGATGATTTTTCTGTGTAAAGGCTGTATTATACACCTGCACAAATTACATATACAACATGTTTTTCATGCTTTAATAGGTCTGGATGCTATAACCATTCTTTTCCCTAAGATACCCTGGGAACAGAATGGGTACAGTGCAGTTGAACAAAGTGGTAAAGCCATAGAGAACCAGTGGTGGTGAAGATAATCAAAGCTACCTTCAGGTTTGATATTGATAATTTATTTTCCATTCAAAATGTGGAACCTGTGGCTGACTTTGATATCTCAGTCACTCCAGGCACAGAGCTGAATGGACTCTGAAGTTAAAAGGAAGAGAGATGTAAAATATAAGTTGTTGCTAACTAGGGAAATTACTCAGGGTGATATATGGGGCTATAATTAGGATGGAAGGGAAAAGTAGACTGTCTATCAGGGAACAAGCTGAGAAGTGTTAGACCAGAATATTCTACCCACAAATCAGATTGGAAAACCCTGGAAAACACACTGCACATAGTGTTACCATTCACAAGACTCATGCATGCCACTATACATGTTGGGTTTCTCACCAGCTCCTGGATCCTTATCAGGACATCTCAGACAATATCTAGGTGTTCATTTCCAAAATTAGCTTTTAGTAGTAGAGCACTGAGTGTTAATCAAAAAGATCTGTACAGGCAGATCAAATGAATGATCTGAACTCAAAACCAAGCAAAAACAGATATTATTTTTAAATGTGATTTTTTAAAAACCAGCTATAATTGTCATGAGTGCTGAGCAGGGGCAAACTTGTCATGTCACTTGCCTCCTTGTACATAGAAAACTAAGTGAAGATAACACAGAGTGCTCAGCCTCCATTGTGCTCAGATACAGAGTGCTCAGCTTTGTCCATTTATGAAGAAGTAAAAAATTATACAGAATTGTTAATGGTTTAAAGAGTTAAATTATTTGAATCATCATGTTTAAACACTGGTAACACCAATTTGCACAGAGAATTTTCAGTAAGACAACAGATGGTTAGAGCTGATTGAATTTTTTCCAAAATTGATTTGAAATAAAAATTTTCCTGGATATTTCAATGCAGATGAAGTTGCAGGAAAAACATTTCAGATACAGGCAGGGTATTTTGTTTATTTTCATTTCAACTCGGTTCTAATAGTTCTGTAAAGTTGAGCTTGCATTAATTATCTGCCAAAAAAAAATGATATAAAAATATTACACTTTTTCCCTCCATGATGTTTCTCAGCAGTGAGTTTTTCACCTGTCATCTTCCGAAGCAAATTTCAGGTCAACGCAGCTGCACTGTATTATATTATATAAATAGGTCTGAATTATATTTGTACCATTGTACCTCCTTCCGAAAAGTATTTTACACAGAAAGGCAGGTAGTTACAAATA
>NW_020887020.1:0-4944 GCF_003945725.1 Corapipo altera
AGTTACAAATATATGAATAGGTCTACCCACTGCAGTTTTGCAAAGGTATCTTGGATCTAGTATATGAAATATACTAGTGTATATGAAATAGTGTATATGAAATAAAAAGCTTCTCATAGAAATGATGTAGGAATCTCATTGGGAATAATTGTGTGGAAATAACCTATTACATTTATATTTAATATATTTATAAAAATAATAATTATATTTACCAAAGGGAATTGAAATTCCAAGCAAACCATCTTGTACTGATTTTTAGATCTTTACTTCCATACCAGGTTCCTCAAGGAAATGTTGTTCTTCAGGAAGTGGTTCTAGATTAATGCACTTGAATTTCAATTGGGAAGTAATTTTCTCTAGAAAAATCTGAATTAAGCAGTATGAGTTGACAATTAAATAGTCGTTTCTTTTTTTTTTTCTGAAATGTGTACAGAGGCTTTCCAGAACTGATTAAACGTGATCCTCAGGAAGAATGAGGGTCATAGAGGTAGAGATAAAGGAAGGCCATGACTGCTGATTCTGTTAAGATTGTTTTTCATGTAGCTAGAAGCAAAATATTTTCCACCTCCACACATCTGCTATCTGTAAGGGATCATGTAAAAAATGCTGCTACAAAAATATGTTAGCAACAAATCATCAGTTGTTATTAAAGTTACTAGAAATCTGCCTTGGCAAATTAAATAAATACTAAAAATTTCATGTAATACTGTTGCCATTTGAAGAATGAGTTATACAGTAAATATTCACAGGAGTCCCTTAAGATAGTTTCCAAAATATTTAGACTTTTGTTTGGGAGCAAATTAAGCTTTCTTTTGTCTTGAAACATTTTGCTTCTTGAATTTTTAGTCACATTTAAAACAGAATTTCAGTTTCTACTTCTCCTTTCAAGGACTGAGAAGACACCTGAGGAAAAGTCTTGGCTAAAAAGAAGTCAAAACTAACCTTAAAGATACTGATGGAAGGATTCCTATCACAAGAGCAAAAGCAATTACAACCCTATTCTCTATGCATTGGCAAATTGAATATCAAAAGAACATCCCAAGGAGGTGTTTCTTCAATTGCAGCTGACAGCAGCCAATATTTCAAACCAAACCACTGACAGAGATGTGTGTGCCCCTCCCACAATCAGTGTGATCACGGAGAGCCATATGCAGCTCTTCCAGCAAAAAACTGTGAGCAGCAGCAACCAGCCTACTGAGACTGTGCTTCTATAACCTCTACTAATAAAAATCCAATACTGTTACAAAACCAGGTAACATAAGCAACACATCAGTAGGAACAAGCTGTAGAACTAGATACACAAAAGCAGTATCACATCTCAGTGCTCCCACTATAGCATTCTATAAGGAATTCTTTAACCTTGGAGAATGGATTTTGCAAAAGCAACACTAGCAGTCCAGGATCAGTTTTCCTTGCAGTAATTTTAAGGAGCTTTTGAAACGCTATTGACATTTAAAATACCAACAGCTCTCCTTGTTAGCACCAGATGGGGTGGTTTCTGTGTTCCTGGAAAGAACATATAGATTTATCATAATAAATAGAAGGAAATTGCAGTGAAATGGTGTTTGATTTGAAGTTATGATTGTTGTCTTTACCATTTTGTCTGTGTCAAGGCCTCTTTTGAAAATGTTATACACTAAAAGGATACTTCAGTTTCAAAATATCTAAGTTCAACAATTATTCTTATTTTATAGGTATTGAAGGTACTCATAACAAAAATTATGGGGGTACTATAATTCAAAAGGAATTTTTATAATTCCATATAAGAATCTCATTTTTGCATGATTTTCATCTATAATGCCCTGAGGCAGAATTCTTCATCTCATTTTGGGAAATAGTTTGCTTTCTCTTTTGTTCTGCTTACCCACAGTTCAGTATGGCAGATCCATTCCCAGTGAGAATTCTTCTGAAACTTCCCCAGAGAAATACAGGAGATGAGATTCCACCTGCCCATACCAGGGTCAGATATCTTCTAAACAATCTCCTTAAAGTCAGTGTACCCTACCAGTCAATGAAGATAAGCTGTTCTTTTGTAGTAGAGGAGGTTCTCTTGCCTAAGTTTAGCTGCCCCAGAAGAGACTTTCTCTGCCTACATAAGAAAGTGAGGTACTTCAGAAGGATTATTTTACCAGGCATAGAAGATACAGGAATAAATCAGATTCTTCAGCGAAGTAGTATAAAAAGAGTGTGACTGGTTTAACTTTTCCATTCCTTAATTATCGATCTCTGTGCCAAATGCAGCTGTAACAGAAATGTCTTTCATTTTTCTTGTATAACAAATGAAAGAGAAACTTTAAAATAGCAGAAATTAAACAGCACTAGAGGGGCCAAGGTACATTTGTCTCTAAAGTCATCTGTGGATTTTCCCAATAAACTCCATTAAAGGTTATTTCACCAGAAATACGGCAAGGAACCATGATAGGGAGCAGCTAATGGGTTCTAGGAAGAAGATCCATAGCAAAGCAGGGAAAGAATCTTTAAAGATTTTACTGTTTTTCTGTAACTCCTTTTTCTGTATTAGAAAGAAATTACTTCCTATGTTTCTTTTTCATCCACTAGAAAGCTGGAGAACTAACAGCTCACTTGTCTGCACTGTAGTACTCTGCATAATATATGTTGCACTGCAGAAAACATATTTTTGGTAAAGAGAAGTACAAGAAATGAGCATTCACAAAGCCACGCTTGGATTTTTTGCCAAGAAATTTTGGAATGTTTGCAATGTGCTGCAGTCATGTTCAGTCTCTACTCACTGCTTGAACAGCTACCATCATGCGTGAGCTATGCATGAAGAAATCAGTCTGGCCCCACTATGTTAGGTAGGAACAGTCCTTTGGGAGGAACTGTTGCAAGTCAAAAAATTTTTGAAGATTTCCAGGAATTCCGTAAGTTATATTGGAGAGGTAGATTTGAATTTGGGGTTGTTGCAGTGCCAAGAAGGAGAATGAGGAATGCCAGATCTTTCTCGAGTAGGTATAAAAAGAGTTCTCATGTAAATATGAAAAGATTTGTAATGATAAAGACATGGCCAGTAATTATAGGGAGGAAGAAATAGATATCTTGCCTAGTCTCAGAAATTAAGATCTAGTTTCCTGAGATTTTTATTTCCTAGGATAGCAATGACTGCAGGCTTAAGGGTTTGAGCTGTATTCTGTGAGCTTTGCATGCTCCCCATACACATGCATGCACATAAAAATTCCCCTTTAGCCAAACACCTTCTTATTTCAGGAGATTCAGCTGAAGTCTAAAGTTTATAGCCACAGGATAGTCTACATAACCTTTCTCCACAAAAATGCATTTCTTACATGAGGAATAAAAGACATTTTTATAAAATATAAAGAAAAAACTCCAAGCCTCAGGGAAGAATTTTTCTCTGAAGAGATATAAAATATTGCCAGATGCTCTCTAAAGTCTGCTATTACAAGATTAAAAAAAAAAAAAAATCAAGATGCTTAAATGGACAGTGGTAAAATTCTCAAAGAAGAATAATCATGAACTCTCTTCTCCTGGCTCTATCATGTTCCCATTTCTGACCAACAGAACAACAGAGCTCCATCACCTAGGAAGACAGGGGATGATTTTTCTGTGTAAAGGCTGTATTATACACCTGCACAAATTACATATACAACATGTTTTTCATGCTTTAATAGGTCTGGATGCTATAACCATTCTTTTCCCTAAGATACCCTGGGAACAGAATGGGTACAGTGCAGTTGAACAAAGTGGTAAAGCCATAGAGAACCAGTGGTGGTGAAGATAATCAAAGCTACCTTCAGGTTTGATATTGATAATTTATTTTCCATTCAAAATGTGGAACCTGTGGCTGACTTTGATATCTCAGTCACTCCAGGCACAGAGCTGAATGGACTCTGAAGTTAAAAGGAAGAGAGATGTAAAATATAAGTTGTTGCTAACTAGGGAAATTACTCAGGGTGATATATGGGGCTATAATTAGGATGGAAGGGAAAAGTAGACTGTCTATCAGGGAACAAGCTGAGAAGTGTTAGACCAGAATATTCTACCCACAAATCAGATTGGAAAACCCTGGAAAACACACTGCACATAGTGTTACCATTCACAAGACTCATGCATGCCACTATACATGTTGGGTTTCTCACCAGCTCCTGGATCCTTATCAGGACATCTCAGACAATATCTAGGTGTTCATTTCCAAAATTAGCTTTTAGTAGTAGAGCACTGAGTGTTAATCAAAAAGATCTGTACAGGCAGATCAAATGAATGATCTGAACTCAAAACCAAGCAAAAACAGATATTATTTTTAAATGTGATTTTTTAAAAACCAGCTATAATTGTCATGAGTGCTGAGCAGGGGCAAACTTGTCATGTCACTTGCCTCCTTGTACATAGAAAACTAAGTGAAGATAACACAGAGTGCTCAGCCTCCATTGTGCTCAGATACAGAGTGCTCAGCTTTGTCCATTTATGAAGAAGTAAAAAATTATACAGAATTGTTAATGGTTTAAAGAGTTAAATTATTTGAATCATCATGTTTAAACACTGGTAACACCAATTTGCACAGAGAATTTTCAGTAAGACAACAGATGGTTAGAGCTGATTGAATTTTTTCCAAAATTGATTTGAAATAAAAATTTTCCTGGATATTTCAATGCAGATGAAGTTGCAGGAAAAACATTTCAGATACAGGCAGGGTATTTTGTTTATTTTCATTTCAACTCGGTTCTAATAGTTCTGTAAAGTTGAGCTTGCATTAATTATCTGCCAAAAAAAAATGATATAAAAATATTACACTTTTTCCCTCCATGATGTTTCTCAGCAGTGAGTTTTTCACCTGTCATCTTCCGAAGCAAATTTCAGGTCAACGCAGCTGCACTGTATTATATTATATAAATAGGTCTGAATTATATTTGTACCATTGTACCTCCTTCCGAAAAGTATTTTACACAGAAAGGCAGGTAGTTACAAATA